>NC_092153.1:54318963-54381463 GCF_045791955.1 Oncorhynchus clarkii lewisi
ACTGCCCTGCCCCACACTGGCATCCCACTAACTGGCAGTATACATACATATATTACATACAGGGCATACCCCACTGTATCACATACCCCCCCATTCACTGACACAAACACACAACACATACCCTCACTCACGATCTGGAACATACCAATACAGTATACCCCACTGGAAAACAAACCTCAATCACACACACAACACTGTAAACAGCCCTAACTTTATCACACACACTGTACACAGCCCTAACTTTATCACACAACACTGTACACAGCCCTAACTTTATCACACAACACTGTACACAGCCCTAACTTTATCACACACACAACACTGTACACAGCCCTAACTTAATCACACACACTGTACACAGCCCTAACTTTATCACACACACAACACTGTATACAGCCCTAACTTAATCACACACACTGTACACAGACCTAACTTTATCACACACACAACACTGTACACAGCCCTAACTTTATCACACACACTGTACACAGACCTAACTTTATCACACACACAACACTGTACACAGCCCTAACTTTATCACACACACAACACTGTACACAGCCCTAACTTTATCACACACACAACACTGTACACAGACCTAACTTAATCACACACACTGTACACAGCCCTAACTTTATCACACACACAACACTGTACACAGCCCTAACTTAACACACACAACACTCACACACACTCGTATACAGACCTAACTTTATCACACACACTGTACACACACAGCAACACACACACACACACACTGTATACACAACTTATCACACACACAACACTCACACACACACACACACAACACTGTACACCTAACTTTATCACACACACTGTACACAGCCCTACATCACACACTGTATACAGTACACCTAACTTTATCACACACACAACACTGTACACAGCCCTAACCACACACACAACACTGTAACTTTATCACACACACAACACTGTACACAGCCCTGTACACAGCCCTAACTTTAACACACACACACACAAACACTGTACACAGCCCTAACTTTATCACACACACACAACACTGTACACAGCCCTAACTTTATCACACACACAACACTGTACACAGACCTACAGTAAACCCCTAACTAACTTTATCACACACACACACTGTACACAGCCCTGTACACAGCCCTAACTTTATCACACACACTGTACACAGCCCTGTACACAGCAGCCCTAACTTTATCACACACACACACACACTGTACACAGCCCTAACTTTATCACACACACAACACTGTACACAGACCTAACTTAATCACACACACAACACTGTATACAGCCCTAACTTTATCACACACACAACACTGTATACAGACCTAACTTAATCACACACACAACACTGTACACAGACCTAACTTAATCACACACACAACACTTTCCCTACTTACTGCCAACATACCCCACACACTGTCACAAATACACAGGACATATACACCCTCACAAACAAGCCAAGAGGTTTGCTATAAAACATACCCGGTTCACCAACCCGCTTCCAATGACCATTCTGAAAGATGATCTGACAGAGGTCCTTGGAGAGCATGCATGACTCCTCATAAAAGCCATTTGAGTGTAATAAACGAAAGTGCTTTACAGTTCAAATTAATATTATTATCATAGTGTGAACGCTACTGAGTTTAGCACCTATAAGGTAGACTATTCTGAACCATAATGTGTTTATCGAACCTTAAAGAAAGTTCATGAATTTTGTCAGTGTTTCCAGTATCTTTGTGTGTTAACTGTATACCCATGCAGAGTAAAGTTGCAAGGTTGTAGTAGATTGTTATGTGGAAACTATGTGTGCATTGGTCCCATTTCAGCTCCAATTCCACATCCGGATTCCTGGTGGGATAGGGAGGAAAGCTAACCCACTCCCAGACCCAGTTCTTACAGGGAAAGTAGGGACCCAAACTCTCTCTATCTCCCTTTCTCCCTCACTTCATCTCTCCTTCCCTCTCTTTCCCCCTTCCCATGTATTCCCCTTACACCTCTCTATCTCTGTTGCCCCCTTTCACCTCTCTCTCCTCTCCTCCCTCTTTCTCTCTGTTTATCTCAGGCTCCAGTGACCTCTCTCAGCATTGGGACAAATTTAGCGGCCTGGTTACTGGAGCGACCAAATAGCCGGAGACAATAGAGAGAAAGTGGATGTGAGTGTGTGTGTTCATGTGTGTGTTTCTGAGAAACGAGTTGAGAGAGCAGAGAGCTCCTGGTTCCACAAATCCAGTTAAAGACACAGAGACACAAACAGCCGAGCAGGGAGTAAACAGACTGGGACCGCTGGTCCAGGGGAATGCAGACTGGGGGGAGTCTCCAGTCTCCATACTCCACACAACCAACAGCACCAAGGACACAGAAGCTCTATCTCAAATAATGTAAGCTGGCTTGCTGTCCTTATCTCCTTTCGTTAATCTGCATTTAGTTGAAAGAAATGACCAGGTGAAAGTTAATTCCTAATACGTAAGCCACATATTACTTTTTCCTATCCTGTTGAGTTGGAAGAAAGGAGAAGAGGCTAGAGTTTGGCTTGTGGTTGAAGCTAGGGTTAGGCTAATGGCTAGGGTAAGGGTTAAGCTGGGGTGTGGACATCAAGTTGGGGTTAGGGTTAGGCTAATGGCTAGGGTAAGGGTTAAGCTGTGGTGTGGACATCAAGCTAGGGTTAGGGTTAGGCTAATGGCTAGGGTAAGGGTTAAGCTGTGGAATGGACATCAAGCTAGGTTAGGGGTTAGGCTCATGGCTAGGGTAAGGGTTGAGCTGGGGTGTAGACATCAAGTTAGGGTTAGGGTTAGGCTAATGGCTAGGGTAAGGGTTAAGCTGTGGTGTGGACATCAAGCTAGGGTTAGGGTTAGGCTAATGGCTAGGGTAAGGGTTGAGCTGGGGTGTGGACATCAAGCTAGGTTTAGGGTTAGGCTAATGGCTAGGGTAAGGGTTAAGCTGTGGTGTGGACATCAAGCTAGGGTTAGTGTTAAGCTAATGGCTAGGGTCTCTGAATTCCCAATTTAACCCGACTGTATCCTTCCTTGCTAAACTTCCAACCGGCCTCAACTTGGTTGCCCGCTCTGACATCCTACCTCAAGACTGATAGAAGGCTAAGTAGAGTTTCCTCCATACCTCCCACACCTGTCTGCTCCCTTCAGATTAGGGTTATGGGCTAGATGGAGGGCTTGTTTTCAGTCTGGGCTGGGGACATTCTATCTGCTTTCAACAGGAAGTATTGCAGCGGTGACCCAGTTTGTTGCTCGTAGTGGGGGTGAGTGGGGAATGTGGCGGGGTTATTCTGGGATGTTGGGATGGTCACTCTGTAGTCATAGCAACATGTAGAGCCCCTTCTACTCCTGAGCCCACAGCATTCTGGAACTGCCATTGGTTCCATGTCACTGTACTGCCATACCTTTCTCTTGTACCAACCCACATTCCATACCATGCACAAACCAGCACTCCAACGAAGTCAGAAAGGCTCTGCTACTATTAGGTTCCAGGTTGAGTTACTACAGGTGTCAGGGAAGGTAACTTCACAGAAGCTACACTATACAGTGCTGTGAAAACACATTTTCCCCCTTTCTGATTTTCTCGATTTTTGCATATTCTTGATACTGAATGTTATCAGATCTTCAACCAAAACCGAATATTAGATAAATGGAACCTGAGGTTACAAATAACAACAAAAAAAAATGCTTATTTTATTTATTTAATTAACCAAGTTATGCTACACCCAATTCCTCTGTGTGAAAAAGTAAATTAGCCTTTATACTCAATAAGTGGTTGTGCCACCTTTAGATGAAATGACTCCAAACTAACGCTTCCTGTAGTTGTTGATCAGTCTCTCACGTCGCTGTGGAGGAATTTTGGCCCACTCTTGCATGCAAAACTACTTTAACTCAGCAACATTTGTGGATTTTGTTTTCAAGCATGAACTGCTCATTTCAAGTCTTGCCACAACATCTCAATTGGGATTAGGTCTGGACTTTGACTAGGCCATTCCAAAACTTAAAATGTGTTGCTTGTTAACTATTTTCATGTAGACATGATTGTGTTTTGGATCATTGTCTTGCTGCATGACCCAGCTGCACTTCAGCTTCAGCTCACAGACGGATGGCCTGACATTCTCCTGTAGAATTATCTGATATAGAGCAGATACATACACTCTGATACATTCATGGTCTCTTCTATTAAGGCAAGTCATCCAGGTCCTGAGGCAGCAAAGCATCCCCAAACCATCGCACCACCACCACCACCAAGTAGAGAAAATTAGAAAGGGGGCAAATACTTTTATATATACAGTGCTGTGAAAAGGTATGTGGACACCCTTTCAAAGTATTGCTAGAGCTGCCCTGATGAACTGTAAGTGCTGTTATTGTGAGCTGGAAACGTCTAGGAGCAAAAACGGGTCAGCCGCAAAGTGGTAGGCCACACAAGCTCACAGAACGGGACCGCTGAGTGCTGAAGCACGTAAAAAAGTTGGTAGGTTGCAACACTCACTAACGAGTTCCAACGTGCCTCTGGAAGCAACTTCAGCACAAGAACTGTTCCTCAGGAGCTTCATGAAAGGGGTTTCCATGGCCAAGCAGCCACACACAAGCCTAAGATCACCATGCGCAATGCCAAGCAACGGCTGGAGTGGTGTAAAGCTCGCCGCCATTGGACTCTGGAGCAGTGGAAATACGTTCTCTGGAGTGATGAATCACGCTTCACCATCTGGTAGTCCGACGAACAAATCTGGGTTTGGCGGATGCTAGGAGAATGCTACCTGCCCCAATGCATACTGCCAACTGTAAAGTTTAGTGGAGGAGGAATAATGATCTGGGGCTATTTTTCCATGGTTCGGGCTAGGCCCCTTAGTTCCAGTGAAAGGAGATCTTAACGCTACAGCATACAATGACGTTCTAGACGATTATGTGCTTCCAACTTGTGGCAACAGTTTGGGGAAGGCCCTTTCCTGTTTCAGGATGACAATACCCCCCGTGCACAAAGCGAGTTCCATACAGAAATGGCTTGTCGAGATTTGTGTGGAATAACTTGACTGGCCTGCACAGAGCCCTGACCTCAATCCCATCGAACACCTTTGTGATGAATTGGAACGCCAACTGTGAGCCAGGCCTAATCGCACATCATCAGTGCCCAGCCTCACTAATGCTCATGGCTGAACGCAAGCAAGTCCCCGCAGCAATGCTCCAACATCTAGTGGAAAGCCTTCCCATAAGAGCTGTTATAGCAGCAAAAAAGGGGGACCAGCTCCATATTAATGCCCATGATTTTGCAATGAGATGTTTGACAAGCAGGTGTCCACATACTTTTGGTCATGTAGTGTACCTCCACTTTACTATTTTTCACAAACAATGCTTTAAAAGAAATCCTCACACGTATTTTGCTGTGTTTTCTGACAAAGTCAAATGAAATTTGGTTGGTCAAAAACAAGTCAGTTTTTAATAGCGGAGGTCTCGCTAGCCCATGTCTTTTGTTCTGGAATAGTCTACCCATCTGGGACTGTCAGTATTGAGGAGTCTCTCCACAGAGGGAACTTTCCAACAGAAAACCTCCCTATGGAAGTGCCCATGCGACCTGGTGGGGATTTATTTTGGAACTCAGAAAACACACTTTTATTAAACACTCCATAATGGCAATTAGTGAGGTTAAGTGGAGTGTGAGAAGTAACTAAAGAGATGTTGCACAGACGGACAGGGGGGGGGGGGGGGGGGGGGGGCTGTCGTGAAGGAGAGAGTACAGGACAGCTGGACTGTCATACAAGGACTTATTATTCAGCCTAAAAGCACTCCACATACAGCAGATACTGTACATCAAGAGGTTTATTGTGTGTATGCACATGTCAGAGCAAGATAATTATCCAATGATAATGTGAGTCATACTGTACTCCTACCAAACTGTAATAAACAGACATGACAAAATAACAGTAGTCCTACACAATTAGTTGGACTTGTTACTTTATTCATAATACAGCACTACAAACAGAATTAGAATGAGCAGAACTAACATTCCAATTCAAAGCAATGTTCCACGACATGAGGCCATATTGGGTGTACCATGTTCTTCTGGAATGTTCTGTTGCATTCATGCTCATCACATCTTTTCAAATTTGGTGCCTTTCTCAGTATTCAACAACCACAACAATGACACATTCTGATGTTCCTCCATGTTAGATAGTTCGTAGAGCTCGGTGGCTTATGAGTAGGGCAATACAAGGGGATCAAAGCAGGGTTCCTTTACAATATAGCAGATCTAATATAGCTTTAATACACATTGCTAGTATAATTCTCTCACCAGCACAGTGCTGGGTTTAGTCTCACACTAATCAACCATATGCTATGTAGATTATAACATGTTTAATACTATACAGCTGCAACAGTGCTCTTGGAGCACTGAGAACCACTGCTATCGAGCACCACCTGGAGGCAGAGGGGATAAGTACAAGTAAAGAGCTGAACAGTGGTGGAAGGTAGGCCATCATTCCCTTCAGTCAGGCAGAGCACAGCTAGGACAAGGAATAAAGAGCTCTCTGTACAAGTGCATGTTCATGTTTCAGAGTAGACCTGACAGTGTCTGTTACAAGCAGTAGAGACAGGAGAGGACAGGTCACTTTGTTACAGGTCACCTGCCTGCAGCCTGCCCTTCAGGACCTTCACAAAAGCATAACAGAAAAAAGCATTGTACACACAGGAACAATACATCTTAAAGCAAATAAATGCAGAACCAATATCAATTAAAACCCAAAACAAATTTACATAACACACAAACAAGCAAAAACCAATCATTACGTTTGGCAGTGAAACGCTTCCCTTAAACAAAACTCAACAAGCACACTCATATGCACCATCATCAGGAAAACCCCACACCTCTTTTTCTACCTTAGAGGAAACACTATTGGCCCCCAGAAACAAAAGAGCCTGAGTATTACTATGAGTATAGTATTACCGTGCATTTCCACCTGTGCAAAGTTTGCATCTAGAAATAGAAGACAAAGCTAAAAAAAAAAAAAAAATTGACCACCTATATAGCTTTATTCACACCTTAAGATTGTCATTTTATATTTTACCTTTAGTCCTCCCTTTAAAAAAGGGACAATCTGCAGTTGTATTGATTTTTGAATACTAACTTAAATATCTCATTAGCTTAGTTTGTTTAACTGTACCCCATCAGAACCCCAAAAAGAACTGATTTAGTTTAATGTTGGTAAACAAAGTCAATTTAAACAGGCACTGTATCGCCTCAAAAGATTGTTAAAACTATTATTTTGATATCATAGATGGTCAGGCCTTAGCAGCCATAGCTCCGTATATGAATGTGAGCGGTTCCATTTCTCCAGCCCAATCCCCCAATCCCTCAGAAAGAGGCGGGGAAAATACTTTGTTATTGTTTCAACTGTAATTGCCGCTTTAATGTTTTATTTCTTCTAATTATCAAGGGGCAAACTTAGCACAGGTGATAAGGCTTAGCAGGCGGCCTGTATTCTGTGTAGTGGTGTACAACTCCATACTTACTGTCCCAACACTCATTAATCTGATTTAAAATGTAGGATATTGGAAGAGGTTAACAAAAATCGTAAAAACATATTTGGGGAGGAATTAAAGGGTCACAAATACTTCTAATATCAAGCACAACACCTAAAACAGGAAGAGGTCTAAAGAAATTGCCAAAATCACTGCACTAAAATGGAGAAATTCAAGCGAGCAGAACTAGAATTTAAGAAAATTGGCGATTGTGAATATTTTAGTATTCATATTTAAGACTAAAAAGTAAATAATGGTCTGGAAAGGAAAAATGGCAGCCCTTGCACGTAGGTACACTACATAACCAGAAGTATGTGGACAGCTGCTCGCTGAACATCTCATTCCAGAATCACAGGCATTAATATGGAGTTGGTCCCCCCTTCGCTGCTCTAACAGCTTCCACTCTTCTGGGAAGGATTTCCACTAGATGTTGGAACATTGCTGCGGGGACTTGCTTCCATTCAGCCACAAGAGCATTAGTGAGGTTGGGGACTGATGTTTGACGTTTAGGCCTGGCTCGCAGTCGGCGTTCCAATTCATTCCAAAGGTGTTCGATGGGGTTGAGGTCAGGGCTCTGTGCAAGCCAGTCAAGTTCTTCCACACTGATCTCGACAAACCATTGCTGTATGGACCTCGCTCCGTGCACGGTGCATTGTTATGATAAAACAGCAAAGGGCCTTCCCCAAACTTTTGCCAAAATGTTGTAAGCACAGAAACTTCTAGAATGTCATTGGAGCGTTAAGATCTCTTCACTGGAACTAAGGGGCCTAGCCCCAGCCATAAAAAATAATAACCGTCCCAGACCAATATTCCTCCTCCACGAAACTTCACCGTAGGCACGATGCATTCTGGCAGGTAGTGTTCTCCTGTCATCCGCTGAACCCAGATTCGTCAGTCGGACTACCAGATGGTGAAGCGTGATTCATCACACCAGAGAAAGCGTTTCCACTGCTCCAGAGTACAATGGCGGCAAGTTTTACACCACTCCAGCCGATGCTTGGCATTTCACATGGTGATCTTAGGCTTGTGTGCAGCTGCTCGGCCATGGAAACCAATTTTATGAAGCTCCAGACGAACAGTTTTTGTGCTGAAGTTGCTTCCAGAGGCAGTTTGGAATTTAGTAGTGTGTGTTACAACCAAGGACAAACACTTTTTACGTGCTATAGTACTCGGTGGTCCCATTCTGTGAGCTTGTGTGGCCTACCACTTCACAGCTGAGCCGTTGTTGCTCCTAGATGTTCCCACTTCGCAATAACAGCACTTACAGTTGACCGGGGCAGCTCTAGCAGGGCAGAAATTTTACAAACTGACTAGTTGTAAAGGTGGCATCTTATGAAGGTGCCACGTTGAAAGTCACTGATCTCAACAGTGAAATAACTAAATCCACTCATTTGAAGGGGTGTCCACATACACCAAAGTATTTCCTTATTGAGATGGGCTAATTTACAATAACTCTACATTGAGGGCTATAGATGTGACTCTTCAACTATATTTCAGACTGGTTATTATCATTAATATTAACTACTTTTTACTAACTAGCCTTTGAAAAGAGGCAAAAGTTCTCTGTGGAGTACATTCACTTGCATTGTGAGTACAAGGACAGTAAGACAACAAAGCATTCTGATCAGCACTGCAGGGTAAAGACTTCTCCCTGGGGGTATGTATACTATTGAAAAACAATGACAAGGGGATCTAAATGAGATGTTTCTTATTGACTTATCTTGAAAATAGGCCTTTCAACCAAAATGTGGTCAATAAATCAGCAAAAATGTAGAGTATGTATCGAAAATCTCCTTTCGATCCACCTTGTCTGTTTTCCAAGAGCACGCAAAAGAAAACGCTGCAGAGAAATGATTTAAGAAAAACAAAGGACTAAACAGGAGAAGAGGAGGACCACCAAAGCACTGAGGCTCCATGAATATACAGGGCAATGAGAATTCATCTGCTCTCACTGGAGAAGTAGTCAGCCAGTGTGAAGCTAGCTTCCCATCATCTTAACCTAGGGAGAGAAGACCGGTCTTTAAGGGATAAAATATAGTGTATGGCAGCAAACACGTCAGCAGCCTGACAACCGGCAGAAAGCTTTTTCTGGACACTTACAACAGTGGTCAATAGGAAACAAATGTCAACAGGTCTTCCTTCGGGAACAAAAACTTAAGTCTCACATATCGTTGTCGTCAAAGTTATGTACAGTGCTGCTTGGCCCTCAAATAAATAAATACCTATGATGTTACATTGAGTAGCAAATGACTTTCATGAAATGTGGCACAGAGATAACTATATAGTTGGATACTTCAAGAAACACATTGCTGGATTTGTACCTTCCATTACTAGCGCCATAGCTCAGAGGCAGTGTGATACAAGCAATACAAGACAACAGAGAGCAAAAGGGAACATGCTCTTTTAAGTGCTTTACTCTGTGTATCTCTGGGGCGTATGAGTGGCTTTTGATGCAAGTGATTGTGTCTTGTTCCAATTTTAAATAACCTTGTACATTACATCTGTGTGTATTACAACTGTGTGTTCCAATCCTCTCAGGCTATGAATGTCTTTATAACCTTCTGTATGATCTGTCCACAGCCGGGACATGGAGCGTGGAACTTGTGCAGCTTCCTGGCGCAGGTGAAGCAGGTTAGCAGGTGAGCCGTGCGGCCGTGTATAATACTCCCGTTACGCGGACGCATCCGACACAGCTTACAAGGCTCCAAAAGAGCCTCGGGCCTAACCTCTACTTCCATCCCCAGGCTTTCCTGACTCTCTCCCCCAGAGAGCTGCTCCTCCCTGGGAAGGCCTCGTGGCCTAGGACCCTTGCCCTTCCCTGGAACCCCGGGGGGCAGCAGGCGGTCAGGGGTGGAGTGTGAGGGCAGGATGACGGGGTCAGACACGGTCCTGAGGCAGTCTGGGACGTCGATGCCTGTGTCGCTTTCCTCCTCATCGTCGTCATCTCGCGGGGCCAGAGAACTGCATGCTGGGATGTCGGGGACGGAAAGTGAGTGGACCAACCGTGGGACGTCTTTGTACCAGTTCTTGCGTAGAGCCCAGCAGCGTACGCAGTAGCGCTGGAGAGGAGAGTTGTACTTCCTGCACTCTGTACACTGCCATGCATCCTGAGAGAGTTAGAGTGTTAGACAAGAGGTAACTATCAGCGTCATGCGAGACAGAGGCAGAGACAGTCAGATCGAGGGAGACAAAGTAGAGCGAAAGAGAGATCGAGACAAAAAGATGGAAAACAGAGATGGAGACGGACCTGTGTAGAGATCTCTATATCCGTATCATCACTCAGACACTGAGAGTCCTCATCTGGCTCCTCCTGCATCTGAGGAGAGAAGAGAGACACTCATCAGTCAAACTACGTTTACATACAGTTTTTATGCGCCAATATTGATGTAATAACCATCCTATGGAAGTCACGTGATCTGGTGTGTGGTCCTCCCTAGGGCTGTGGCGGTCATGACATTTTGTCAGCCAGTGATTGTCAAGCAAGTAACTGTCGGTCTCACAGTAATAGACCGTTAATTAACAAAAACATTTAGCATCTCCTGGCTTCCACACAAGCCACTGATGTAGACCTTTGGAACAGCTACATTTTAAAAAGTCTAATAAATCCATGTAATATAGCCTACACCAACACAATAAATCCATTATTTATTTTAGACAGGTGTAAAGAAGCATGTCTATTTCAGAAGAACAGAATAGCATATTCTGAGTTGTCCTTATCTTTGGCCCTGATCTGGCTATGTCATATGGCTGTGGGCTACACTAGTTCATTTAGCAGACAAAATTTGCTTAGAATTCTGTGTCATTATTTTATAATATGAAGAATACAATTGAACAAAGCTGTACAAAATAGAAAGTCTATTTTCTCCAAACTATTTGAGGGAGTGCTCACGTGGCTATTCTGTGTTGAGCGGTTAAATAAATAGATATTCCTATAGGCTTAATTTAGAGTTATTAATGTAACTTTAGTTGTTCTACAAACGGGCTATATGTTTGGATTTTTAATACATTGTAAGGCTGCATGATGCGACTAATGATGATTTGGAAAAAAGTATCTTGAAAAGGCTTTGTTTTTTGTGCAGGCTGTACACACACCAGTCACAATTTGACAAGCACTTGATAATGCCTAGATTTTCACGGTGGCATCCCCTTTGTGTGGCTGTAATGTGCCCTAAAAAAATCCATGCCTTTGGCGGCCAGTGGCCGTTGTGCCCTTCTGCCTGAGTGCTGTGCGCTCCGAATCTCCATCCCACTCACATGGCTCTCCATCACGTGATCAGGTCTTTCTCACAGGTTACAAGTGAAGACAGACACATCGGGGACGCAACTGCACACGTCCTTATCCAATTCCGAGGTGGATATTGGAAGAACTGTCCACATTTACTTTTCGTCAGCCCTACAAGATGAGTAGGCTTAACGTACAGCAAAAGCACTAGCACTATGTCAATCAACTAGTACAAAAAGAGTACAAAAGACGACCTATTCTATTCTGTGCGAGAAATAAATATTCCAAACAGTCTGGGACAGTTGTGGGATGTGATATATCCCAAATTAATACAACAACTAGCATCAAAAAACATTTTCTACGCAATGTGGCTGAAGCAATAGATCAGAACTTTAAGCTTAAAATGTTTATAAACTATCAGGCTATTTCTTCACATTATAAGCGCAGCAATACGCACATGGCAGTAGGCTATAAGCGCGAATGTTCCATTAGCGGAACACACCATTATCAAAAGTGACCGCAAATTAAATTATGCATGTAATGCTTTTATTATAAAGGTGCATTTTTATGGTGAAAATTATCTTCCCCAAACACTGCTTATGTATGCCAGTTAGGCTCTACACCCCTTGTAAAGCAGATTAATGTGACAAATTCTTAAAATGTATTTGGCCACTTTAGTTGTGATACAAAACTTATATCAAAACATACAGGCTTATGGGCTAGGCTACATGAGGTATGCAACTATAATTCGACAAAGTCGCAAACAAAAGGCATTGTTTCTTATGCTGAGCATCATTCACAAATGATAGTCTGATGGGTGACAATATCAGCCTATTAATGATTTAATCTTGTCTTTACATATACTAAATAATGTGTGAAATTCGTTTTGATTTAGAATGGACCATTATCATGCACCTGTATCGAAACAGGGGCAGCGGGGGAAAAACACGTAATCTATGCACTTAAATAGTTTAAATCAAGAACACTTTTTGCATGGTTCATTTTCATGCCAGCGAAGTAGACTATATTCTAGTTGTAAATAAAAGCAAAGCGCTTAATATTAGGAAAGTTGAGAAATAAATATAGTAGGCTATAGAAGGCTGTTGGAATTCTCTTTTTAGTAGAGGCCATCACTCTGTTTTCTCGAGCATAGCCTATAGAAATGTGCCGCAACATGAGCTCTCATGAAGTGTTGGATTCGATTTTCGATGACATTTGCATTGACGTCAGAGTGATTAGAGGGACAATAGTGCTGAGTACCAGGCAGTTAGCAAGTTTGGTAGGCTACTAATGACCAGCAGCATCAGAGCTTGAAGAAGCCTAATTACCGTGACTAAACTGTCACATGGAATTTGATGACTGCCGGTGTGGCGGTAATACAGTCACGCAACAGCCCTAGTCCTCCCACTACATCTTGGGAAACCAAGGCAGTTTAATAGGCTGCAGATTAAATAAGTTGTGAACTTCACAGGGTGGTGAAAGCGCACAGTGATGAGCTTGAGGTCTCTTTCCAATAAATATTGAGGGTCTTATGACCACCGTTTTACAACTACAAATAGTCTTTGTCTTATCCATAATAGCCTCGTCATAAAGATAAGCCTACCCACACTGTATCTGGGAACTGTTGGCTAGAGTGCATGTACCAAGACCACAGTAGGAACATTTAGTTAAATAAAATAAATACATTTTGCTATTTAACGCAACAGTTTGTGACAAAACTATCAGCTGAAAACTATGATTTGAAAATACGATGGAAACTTTAGATTTTTATTTGGTAAATGAAAACTTGAAAAAAAAAGTACATTGTGTGCACTACGTCATCACGTACTGCATATTTTCTTTATGAATATTTGCGTGGAAATCTGTCGCTAATCGGATGGAAATCGACCTAAACCAAAAAAACATGGGTAGATGGCAGCACAACGCATCACCGGGGGCAAACTACCTGCCCTCCAGGACACCTACACCACCCGATGTCACAGGAAGGCCATAAAGATCATCAAGGACATCAACCACCCGAGCCACTGCCTGTTCACCCCGCTATCATCCAGAAGGCGAGGTCAGTACAGGTGCATCAAAGCTGGGACCGAGAGACTGAAAAACAGCTTCTATCTCAAGGCCATCAGACTGTTAAACAGCCACCACTAACACTGAGTGGCTGCTGCCAACACACTGACACTGACTCAACTCCAGCCACTTTAATAATGGGAATTGATGGGAAATGTAAATATATCACTAGCCACTTTAAACAATGCTACCTTATATAATGTTACTTACCCTACATTATTCATCTCATATGCATACGTATATACTGTACTCTATATCATCGACTGTATCCTTATGTAATACATGTATCACTAGCCACTTTAAACTATGCCACTTTGTTTACATACTCATCTCATTTGTATATACTGTACTCGATACCATCTACTGTATCTTGCCTATGCTGCTCTGTACCATCACTCATTCATATATCCTTATGTACATATTCTTTATCCCCTTACACTGTGTACAAGACAGTAGTTTTGGAATTGTTAGTTAGATTACTTGTTATTACTGCATTGTCGGAACTAGAAGCACAAGCATTTCGCTACACTCGCATTAACATCTGCTAACCATGTGTATGTGACAAATAAAATTTGATTTGGCATCCGCGCAAAACTGAAAGGGCAAACCACCGCAAGGTGACAGGGAACATGGTCGAATTCAAACAGGACAGTTTTGCCCTCCGTAAGGCAATCAAACAGGACAGTTTTGCCCCCCTTTTTTTCCTACTGTGTAATTGACTTGTTAACTGTTTACTTACTCCATGTGTAACTTTGTGTTGTCTGTTCACACTGCTATGCTTTATCTTGGCCAGGTCGCAGTTGCAAATTAGAACTTGTTCTCAACTAGCCTACCTGGTTAAATAAAGGTAAAATAAAATTTAAAAAATAAAAAATCTACAAAAATCAAACAGGACAGTTTTGCCCTCCGTAAGGCAATCAAACAGGCAAAATGTCAGTAGAGACAAAGTGGAAACACAATTCAACGGTTCAGACACAGTTCCCGTCAAAAGTTTGGACACCTGCTCATTCCAGGGTTTTTCTTTATTTTTACTATTTTCTTCATCGTAGAATAATAGTGAAGACATCAAAACTATGAAATATCATGAAGTAAGCAAAAAAAAAAAGTGTTCAACAAATCAAAATATATTTGAGATTTGCCAAAGTAGCCACCCTTTGTCTTGATGACAGCTTTACACACTTGGCATTCTCTCAACCGGCTTCATGAGGTAGTCACCTGGAATGCATTTCAATTAACAGGTGTGCCTTGTAAAAAGTGAATTTGTGGAATTTCTTTCCTTTTCTATGTGTTTGAGCCAACATATACAGAAGATAGCCCTATTTGGTAAAAGATTAAGTCCATATTATGGCAAGAACATCTCAAATAAGCAAAGAGAAACGACAGTCCATTACGAAGATCAGTCAATCAGCAAAATTTCAAGTACTTTGAAAGTTTCTTCAAGTGCAGTCGCAAAAAAGAGCTATGATGAAACTGGCTCTCATGAGGACCGCCACAGGGAAAGAAGACCCAGAGGTACCTCTGCTGCCGAGGATAAGTTCAGTAGAGTTACCAGCCTCAGACATCTGTAATTAATTACATCTCAGATTGCAGCCCAAATAAATGCTTTGCAGAGTTCAAGTAACAGACACATCAATTGTTAGAGGAGATTGCATGAATCAGGCCTTCATGGTCGAATTGCTACAAAGAAACCACAACTAAAGGACACCAATATGAGGAAGAAACTTGCCTGGGCCAAGAAACACGAGAAATGGACATTAGACCGGTGGAAATCTGTTCTTTGGTCTGATGAGTCCAAATTTGAGACGAAGAGTAAGTGAACGGATGATTGCCGCATGTGTGGTTCCCACCGTGAAGCATGGAGGTGGTGGTGTGATGATGCTTTGCTGGTGACCCTGATTTATTTAGAATTCAAGGCACACTTAACCAGTATGGCTACCACAGCATTCTGCAGCCATACGCCATCCCATCTGGTTTGCACTTAGTTTTAGTTTTATTTAACTAGGCAAGTCAGTTAAGAACAAATTCTTATTTACAATGACGGTCTACCCCGGCCAAACCCTAACAACGCTGGGCCAATTTTGCACCGCACTATGGGACTCCCAATCATGGCCGGTTGTGATACAGCCTAGAATCGAACCAGGGTCTGTAGTGACGCCTCTAGCACTGAGCTGCCATGCCTTAGTCCCATGACTCCCAAGTGGTACAGCGGTCTTTCATTTGTTTTTCAACAGGACAATGACCCAAACACCTTCAGGCTGTATAAGGTATATTTGAACAAGAAAGAGAGTGATGGAGTGCTGCATCAGATGACCTGGCCTCCACAACCACCCGACCTCAACCCGATTGAGATGGTTTGGGATGAGTTGGACCGCAGAGTGAAGGAAAAGCAGCCAATATGTGCTCAGCATGTGTGTCAACTCCTTCAAGACTATTGGAAAAACATTCAAGGTGATTACCTCATGAAGCTGGTTGAGAGAATGCCAGAAGTGTGCAAAGCTGTCAAGGCAAAAGGTGGCTACTTTGAAGAATCTCAAATTTCAAATCAATTTTAATTTGTTTAACACTTTTGGTTACATGGATTATATATGTTATTTCCTAGTTTTTATGTCTTCACTATTATTCTACAATGTAGAAAAAATTAAGGAAAACCCTTGAATTAAGGAAAAACCTTGAATTAAGGAAAAACCTACAGAGTAGGTGTCCAAACTTTTGACTGGTACTGTATGTGGCAGGGACTCCAGACAATCATGGATTACAAAGGGAAAACCAGCCATGTCACAGACACTGAAGTCTTGCTCCCGGACAAGCTAAACACCTTCTTTGCCAGCTTTGAGGATAACACAGTGCCACCAAAGCGGCCTGCTTTCCAGGACTGTGGGCTTTAGTTCTCCGTGGCTGGCGTGAGTAAGTCATTTAATTGTGTTAACCTTCGTAAGGCTGCCGGCCCAGACGGGATCCCTCAGAGCACGCGCAGACCAGCTGGCTGGAGTGTTTATTCAAATTTCTCCCTATCCCAGTCTGCTGTCCCCACTTGCTTCATGATGTCCACCATTGCTCCTGTACCCAATAAAAGCAAAGATAACTGCCACCTGGACAAGATGAATACCTATGTAAGAACGCTGTTCATTGACTACAGTTCAGCCTTCAACACCATAGTACCCTCCAAGCTCATCATTAAGCTTGCAGTAGTAGGTTTGAGTTTTAAGTTTGAGTTTGAGTTTGAGTTTTAAGTTTAAGTTTGCAGTAGTAGGCCTGATTACCAACAATGATGAGACAGCCTACAGGGAGGAGGTGAGGGCCCTGGAGGAGTGGTGCTGATCGTAGACAGCAGAGGGAGCACGTGCCAATCCACGGGACCGCAGTGCAGAAGGTGAAAAGCTTAAAGTTCCACGGCGTACACATACGTCACTGACAATCTGAAATGATCCACCCACACAGACAGTGTGGTGAAGGTGCAACAGCGCCTCTTAATCTCAGGAGGCCAAAGAAATTCAGCTTGGCCGCTAAGACCCTCAAACTTTTACAGATACACCATTGAGAGGATTCTGTAGGGCTGCATCTCCACCTGGTATGGCAACTGCACCGCCCACAACCGCAGGGCTCTCCAGAGAGTGGTGTAGTCTGCCCAACTTATCACCGGGGGCACACTGCCTGCCCTACAGGACACCTACAGCACCCAATGTCACAGGAAGGCCAAAAAGATCATCAAGGACATTCATCCCGGTATCATCCAGAAGGCGAGGTCAGTACAGGTGCATCAAATCTGGGACCGAGAGACTGAAAAATAGCGTCCATCTCAAGGCCATCAGACTTAAATAGGCATCACTAGCCGGCTTCCACCCAGTACCCCGCACAGCACTTAGTCACTAGCCGGTTACCACTCAGTCACTCAAACCTGCACCTTAGAGGCTGCTGCCCTATGTACATAGAATCACTGGTCACTTTAATAAGGTTTACTGTTTTACTAATTTCATGTGTATATATTGTACTCTAGTCAATGCCACTCATACATTGTTCATCCTAATATTTCTATATTCCATTCTTTTACTTCTAGATTCTGTGTAATGTTAGATATTACTGCACTGAGCTAGGAACACAAGCATTACGCTACACCTGCAATAACATCTGCTAAATAGGTGTATGTGACCAATACAATGTGAATTGAACCTAGCTATAGTCTAAAATAATACTCCATAGTACAAGAGCTATAAAGAGAACATATCATTGTTTATGTACCACTCAACATAGAGACGACAGGAGAACAGTTCTACCTCCTTATCAGCCTTCTCCTCTTTTCCTCCTCCCTCCTCTTCAGGTGGCGGCTCTCCTTCTCCTCCACTCCCTTCTTCCAGCACGGCCTCCTTCATTTCCACGCTCACCTGTTCACTTCCCCCCTCCGTCAGGAACCACAGGTCGTCCGTCGTGTCCGACACGATCGCTGTGTCTTCATCCTGCGCAGGAGACAGCTGATCCCTCAGTCAGGATGTGTGTGATCTCATCACTGTATGACTATGTTCCCTGAGTTTATCACCTTGACAAGCAAATAAACTGACTATAGTAAACAGCATATTTTCTTACTTGATTAGTGTGGATGTCCGTAGAGCCGTTGCTTCTGCGACTGTAGTTGTTACGCAGATTACCCAGAAACCACCAGGGCAGTCCTGAGAGGTCCCACTCGTCTAGTGTGACATCAAGCTTGGGCCGTTTGCAGGCCGACTGGGGCAAGCCATCTAAAGAGTCTGAGGGACCACAGGGGGGTTGGGACTCAAATAATATAGCAGTTATATATAGCCATGTGAGTGAGTTTACCTTCGTCAGGCTCCCGGGGTCGTCTCTGAGACGGGGTCTGCATGGGGAGGGCCTCGTCACTGGCCACAACCAGGCCCGCCTTGGCCACGGCCCCACACACCTACACAAGTAGGAGGGGAGGAGGAGAGCCAATCAGATAACAGAGCAGAAACTGGGCACTTGGCGAAACCACAGCTCCTTCACAGCACGGCCTAGTGGTCAGGGGGAGGGCAGGTCAGTGGAATAGATCCATGGGTACTGGGGCAATGGAGGGCCACATAAGGACAGACGGGGCAACAGAGCCACACACATTCAGAGAAAGGTTGAAAATGAAAGGAGACAAGAGAGTGACTGACTACAATCTGCCTAAATTAATCTGAAATCCTACATGCTTGGTGTTTGTGTGTGCATGAACCAGACAAGCATTAGTATGGACACACCACACCGCAGTTGCAGTGCTCAATCTTCCATGATCACACAATAGTTGGAATACTATTCAACACGCTGCCGTGATTCGATGACAAGTGACTACATCTTTAATTGATCTGCATGCATTTCTTGACGAAGAGGAGCCAGTCCTCCCATATTATCTTTATTTTTCAAATTGCAATACACAAAGAATGAGGTAATTTTTATTTTTAATTTATAATATCAGTCAGTGATTTCTGCATGCCTCTTCTCAACAAAAGTTGCAGTCACAGATAATTACAAACCCATTGATCACTATCCATATGATCAACATTCTTTCATTAATGAATTCTTCTCTAGTCATATCTCACGGTAAACTCCCATATCCACAACTTGCCTAGAGGCAACTAATGCTAAGTGGAAACAAGAGGTGTTGGGGTAAGAAGCCATTGCGGTGTTGGTGAAGGGGGCGAAGGGCAGTTTGGGTGTTAGGAAGAAGGGGAAGTGGGGTTTGTTGTTTCGGTGGAAGAAAGAGATGGCAGATATTGCGTGGAGGGGCAAGTTTGAGAAGTTTGGGGAAGGGGCAGGTAGAGAGAGGATGGGGTAGATGGGGGAGTGGGTGTTTGAACCGAGACTGGATCAGGAGCTGTGTTCCTCCAGCAGGTTTGGGGCAGAGAAGAGAACTCTGAGACAGACAGAGACAGTGACTCTGCCCCCCATGCTCTGAGTGGTGCTGGTGGGTCCGGCAGTGTTGTGTTAGAACTCCACCAGGCCAGGCCAGAGATGGGGATGTACAGAGACGGTGCCACTCTGTACACATAAACACCTGCGAAGACAGTGGCCCTCCCCTCCCCTCACAACACACAAGCTACTGGCTCAATAAACTTGGGAAAATCAATCAACTGCTCTACATTCTCAATGCAACTAATCATTTTAAAATCAGTTGATTGTATTCCAGCTTTGATAATGGCGTTAAAGACCACAAAATCAGTTGGCCAGAACAATTGATATCTCAACAATGAAGCTGCGCGCATGGCTCATTACATTTTGAAGAGACTGACGGATTGAGCTACCCTGGGGGGGTTGTGTGTGGTGAGGTAGTGGGCTTGAGGGTCCCTGTTTCTCCTGAGCACCATGCTTCAGCTTTACCTGACCGCGGTCCTCCACTCCGCCCTCTACACACTCACGGCCCACAGAAAGACTCTCTGCAGCGTCTGTGTTTCAGAATGAGATACAGTAACACACAAAACACACCCTGCCCTTTAATTAACACACTCCGCACACACACACTGACACACACCCTATAACACTATAGGTACACTGCAGCTCTGGTTTCTTCGAAGAATTCTGCAGGGCAAATGAGGAGTTAAACACCTCCACATCGAGAGAGCTCCAGGTCTACAGTTTACACATCGAGAGAACTCCAGGTCTACAGTTTACACATCGAGAGAGCTCCAGGTCTACAGTTTACACATGCACACCTTTCACCTCCAACCAGCAAGACTGAGCTTATAGAGTAGAAGGCAATACAGAGACTGATTCTTCACTGGTTGGTAAAACCATCAATCTTAAAGCTTCAACATTCATTAAGACCCTATAAGTAGATGATTTGACTGTACACGTGAGGAAAAAGAGAAAATATGTAAATTGATTTCTTATCAACAATCATCCCACACTCAATCCAGACAAAGCAGCATTGCATTAGTTATTCACCTGTTTCAGCCAGGATCATATTCAAATGCATCAAATTTGATTTTTTAAAATGGAAATCTCACAAGCAACGATCACTTACCTGAACAACTCAGCACAACTAAATACTTCTTCAGCATCTCGTAGACTGGACTGCAAAATAGGACACATGTAGACTTGAGCTTATGTGTTAAGTATACAGCATAAGCGTGTTATGTACAGTGTAAGAATAATGTGTACTGAGCATGAGTCTGTGGGTGTGCGAGTGCGCTCACCTGGGGTTTTTGACGGAGAAGCTCTCAACCTCCAGTAGCTCTCCCAGTGGGTCGTCCTGACAGTGCACTATGTGCTGCCTCTGTTTATCATACAACTGCTTCCCCATGATGTACTGGCCCAGGTAGTGCATCACCTGATACACACAGTTTGTGAACATACGTTTTAATAAGTGCAATATAGCTTTTATCTTATAGGGCTGTTACCATGCCAACTGTATCCACTCACCTCCTTGAGGGTAAAGATGTCCTCCTGGGCTCCAGCCACACGCAGAATCTGCAGGAGAGGGGCTTTGGGCTGCACCTGCCACAGACAGAACCATGCATTAGCCTTAACAGGACCAGATATATTCTCTGTACAAAGGTTGTGGTTAATGTCGTTGTGACTTAGGTCAACATCAATGGAAGTTCCTCAGAGGAGGAAGGGGAGGACCATCCTCCATGAATTTCATAAAAATGTTTTAAAAGTTTATCCTTTTTAGACAAAACTATCCTAAATATATTCACATCAGCAAATAATGTAGGGTAGCGCCATGGTGTAGCCGGAGGACAGCTAGCTTCCATCCTCCTCTGGATACACTGACTTCAATACAAAACATAAGAGGCTCATGGTTCTCCCCCCCTTCCATAGACTTACACGGTACTGGAACTAATTGCAAAAATCACTGAAGCTGGAGACTTATATCTCCCTCACTAACTTTAAGCATCAGCTGGCAGAGCAGCTTACCGATCATTGCACCTGTACATAGCCCATCTGTAAATAGCCCACCCAACTACCTCATCCCCATGTTATTTATTTTTCTTTACACCCCAGTATCTCTACTTGCACATTCATCTTCTGCACATCTATCACAGTGTTTAATTGCTAAATTGTAATTATTTCACCACTATGGCCTATTTATTGCCTTATCTCCCTAATCTTACTAAATTTGCAAACACTGTATATAGACTTTTCTATTGTGTTATTGACTGTACGTTTGTTTATCCCATGTGTAACTCTGTTGTTTGTGTCGCACTGCTTTGCTCTATCTTGGCCAGGTCTCAGTTGTAAATGAGAACTTCTTCTCAACTGGCCTACCTGGTTTAAAAAAAAAAATAGAAAACTGAAAGAATAAGCTATAGGTAGCTAATACTGCAGTGCATAAAATATGGTGAGTAGTGGACTCAGAGAGAGAAAGATAATAGTTTAACAGTTTTGGAGATGCCAGAGAGAGAGAGATGCATATGTCTGTTGTTTGCTTGAACACAAAGAGAGATAGAGAGGTGATGGTGAAAGATGGATGAGCTGGGAAAGGGGGATACCTAGTCAATTGCACAACTGAATGCATTCAACAGAAATGTGTATTTCGTCATTTTTTCTCTCTCTCACAGCTAGCTAGCTTAGCCTACTCAAACAGAGGAATGCTATGTTAGCTAGTTGGGTATGTCTACCCAACACAACACTGGAACTCTTCCAAGTCAAGGTAAGGATTTACAATTTTATTGCCACCGGTGGCTGACGGTGTAACTGCTAAACTGGTTATAACTGCTAACTGACTGTACACTAACGTTACTGCATGATTGTAGGGGGTTTAACGCATTAGTTCTATTAGCTATGTTGACTATGACGTTACTTTAGCAAATAATGGTGACAACGATGTAGGCTGTGTGTAGTGGTTATGATATGGTTTGGCTTGGTCACATACAGCAGATGTGTTGTCCATTGAAGTCCACAAGCCAAGGGAAAGGGTGAGAGCAGGAGAGCGCATAGATGCGAAGGAATACAACGTGGCTACTATGAAAGTGAACAGGGTTTACGTGTGATAAGGCATGCATTCATTCCGCTGATTTTGCTGTAAAACTTTTCTTAAACAGGAGCAAACGAAACAAAAATAAACATACCTGGATGTGTCCAATAGAAACTCTTGTTTGCAACTGTTGGACTAATGACTACACCCTAGATCAGCTAGATCCAAGAGTGTGCAAGGCGGTATTGAATATGCCACTGTCTGTCACCTCAAATTTCTCTCGACCAGTGTGCACCTATGTTGTAAGCGTTCGTTCAAAGGCCAGGTTGTAGCAACTTCATGACTGGTATAGGGAAAATTTGAGTATCATGTGGTAGCCTAAACCTATGGATGTTACATTGAACTGGGTGAATGGAATATGAACGACAGTCATCCAATAGGCTGTAATAGAAATAAGGCCATGCTCATGAGAATAAATAAATCGGTGTAAATAAACTCACCTGACTCCCATCACCAGGTAATATGTTGCATGCTGAGCTTGATGCTGTGTACTGCTGGGGTGACGGTAACGAGGTCATATTCAAAAGACAAAATCTGCAGGGGGGAAAAAAAGCGCAAGAATGGATGTTAACGTTAGCTATTAATTTCATACACAACCCACTGTATCTTCTATTTAGGTTCAATCTATATTTTTGTGTTAAGAAACACGTTGATCAGCTAGTTAGTTAAAGCTAGCAGCTGCATGTCTTCAAGCTGTCCATTGGCCTTGGCTAACTGCCTAGCCTCTTGAACATAACTTGTATTGAGCCCGCAGTCTGTAGTCAGCTAACGTTAGCTAAACAAACAATATAGAGATATAGTTAGCGAGCTAACTTACTAAATACCTACGTTAGATAACATTGTGAGACCATAAACTCATTGGTCGCTTCCGCGCAACATAAATTAACTGATAGCTATCTTTCCAACACTTTAAATAAAAATTCGATGGCATATTCTGCATCTAATTTTAAATGACGTCAAATGGATAGCTAGCTAGCCGTAGGAAATGCTAGATAGCCACGTTTAACTGGACCACTTTGCAAACGGACAAATGAAACTCACCTCAATATATCGGCATTATTGCAACGTTCTCTAGCACGCTACATTCTTGCACACTGGCCTTCGTACCCGACAAATACTAAAGTGTGTATTGAAAAATATAGCAATTTAACAAAGCATAGCCAAATCGTGTGCTACCTTGTAGCCAGCTCCTCAACTGTTAGCACAATTTAGAAAATTCAAATTCAGTATGGTGCACTGCATAACTTCCGGTGCAATTGTCGCCATCTTCACTTTTCTGGCTGGCAGCAATACTTTTTGTTCTTATAAAATAGCTAGCTGTGGTTGTATGTTAGCTATATCCACAAAGACTTGCCCACGTCTACCCACTAGTTACCTGTTTCTGAAACACAGAAAATCACTCTTGCTGACTAGCCACCAGCCAACAGATTGTAGTTTCACTGTTTCCACACACTTTTTTGGTTCATATAAAGTGTCAAATGTAGCTAGTATTTGTACGTTTTGTGTGGACCACAGGAAGAGTAGCTGCTGTATGTGCAGTAGTTAAAGGGGATCCCAATAAACTAAACCTGATGCAAGTTCCTTTGAAAGGTGATTGTAAAAGAATTAAAGCGTTATAGCATAATGCCTTCTTTGGTGAAGTAGGATCAAATAGACATGACAAGAAAGTTCAACATTTAAACTATTATTTATTCAAAGAGATCAACCTATATTGCAAAAGAGGACTTTCCAAGTCTGTTTGTAAAATTGTCAATGATATATAAAAACACAAGCAAACAAACTACTATACACCAGGCCTAAAATGGAACAGACTATTTCCAGAAAGATGGAAATCTGAGACAAAACATAATGTCCATTATACAGCTATCTCACAGTATAGCACTGCACCAAAACTCAGCATGAGCTGCCATTTAGAATAGCTGGTTAATCAATCCTGATGGTGTGAAAAGAAAATGAGTGCCTGCAACTGCAAAAAGCACGTACCAGTTGCAAGAGCCCAGAGTGTTTCCTGGTCAGGAAGTCTCCTAACCCTCAATTGGGTCCACTTGGAGATGGAATCACTTCATTACACAGTAGACATGCATTAACTCCAAAAATGTTGATATTGTGCTTCTCAAATCTATAAAGGAAACTAGGTAACATTGTCTAATGAAATGCTTGGGACTGAAGGCCCATGATTATTTCTGCCGCTCTATGTTGTGAATACTGCTTACCTGAATAAAGCACAAGTGAATACTCAAACTAGTTGTATTTCTTAGATATGTTAGCTTATGAAATTCTGAGGTAATAAAATATATTGACAAGAAAATGTTAGGACAATTAATTTCACGTGTCCACTTGCCAAATTGTAAAATCAAATAATTCCCACAAACACAAACTTTGAACATAGCGCTTCTTTTGTTAAACAAGATTTCGATTAAATCATAGCCTTCATCGTAATAAAAAAAAAACAGCAATGATTCACATATAACTTAGTAACAGGTTGACAGGATCTGCTTTTATACCAGTATTCAAAAGTTTGTTACCATAAGTAAACTATTTGCTAACATTACATATCATTGGTTAATATATTTGAGTTCATTAATAATTACATGTATATTATTTATGAACCATTTATTATCAGACCCTTTAATCATATTTACACCATGAACAATAAGCCTTACACATGTATTATCTAAATGTAATGGTTAACAAACTACCGTTTATAAATAGTTTACAAGCAGACTATACCAGACCCACAAATATATTTGATATTTTTTAGATTTAGCTGGGTAAACTGCTATCCTACTAGTTCACTTCAATAGCAGTGTGTGTAAAGATTGTGTAAATTAAGTTCATTTCAGCTGTCATGACTGTTTATGACATGTGTTATGACATTGTTAAGTAGGCCTCATGGCAGAGGTTAAAAAAGGAAAGAGTTTTCATTATTTCTCAAGTAATTCACTAGTACAATATGGTCTGTTCAGACTTGACAACTAATTTGCTGAGTAGTTTCCCCCATATTCCCTACCCTCTCAGTATGACAAATCAGATACATTTTCTCTGCAACACAAAATTATGAAAGTGCTTTGGTAATATAATTCAAGATGTCCACTCTAAGCACAGTAGGACAAGGTACTGTATGGTTAGCTAGTTTTTGTTAATGTGGTCATACTAAAGCTGGTATGAGCCTGAAAACGATAACACATTTAGTATACGTTTTCACCTCACACATGTTGTTTATGAAAATGATTATCTTTTGCACTTGGTAAAAAATTATTTCAGACATAACTAAATGTATAACTATGTACCACTTCAGTTGAAAGCTTTCCACATCTCATTTTGTATACCGTCTCTTTCGTAGGGGTGTACCATATCAGGTACTGTACCATAGAAACTCATTCTGATCCAGACACACCATTCCCAGTGCCACTGCTGTTGCACCCTGACTCTCTGCACCACAGCAATAGAGCGCCTGATCCGTGAATCTGCATCAGAAAGCGTTGTGGAGAAAGGAAGGCTGCAGACACAACAAAAGCTCCTTAGGGACACAAAAGCTCTCCTCTGCGCTCCCCTCCACAGGCCCCAAGCCCACAGCCCCTGTCCCACTGCTCTCCAGCCCTCTGCAGGACATGATATATCCCTTTAGTGCCAGTGTCCTTGGGAAGGGAAGAGGTATGTAGGAACTGTTTGCAGTCATTGAGTAGGAGTGGAGTCTCAGAGCAGCTGCAGTATTAGTGGCGGCAGGAGGAGGCAATGGTGAGAGGGAGTAGTCTTGGGTAGGCTGTCAGGTTGGCGGATTAAGTCTCTCGCAGCTCGCTTCTCACTCCAAGAGGTCCTGGGCGGGAAAATCCACACGTACACAGATATACGCCCACAAACACACACACAACGAGAGAGAGAATATTGTGAGGAAAAACACTAACAGCATGATGCAGGACAAGAGCAGGAATGTACTAGTAATGTACTGTACACAAAATTGCTGTGTCACACAAAAACTGTGTGTGTCTGTGTATGCTAGCAGTGTGTGAACCTCATCTGAGTCTTCGTGGTAGTGTGTTTTGCCCATCTCGGTGGTGTGTGTGTCCAGTTCATCCACTCCCTCTATCCCATTGGCCTCCGCATGCTGTTGTAGCACTGAGTACCTGTGTACCAGGAACCTGAGTGAGATAACCCCACAGTCACATACTGTACACACAGGGAGGACAAAGGTAGGGGAGGAGATAGGTGAGGTAAACTGACCTCCCTCCGCAGACATATTTCTTGACGAGCATAACCCCTGTGGCAGCGCTGATGAGCAAAATCACCATTACAACCAGTACTATAGAGGCAGAGCTTAACAAGTTGGCCTCCGTCTGAGAGAGAGAGAGAGAGAGAGAGAGGAGAGGGGTGTTAACTTAAGTCTAGAATGGTTTTCCTACTCCTTGAGCCAGACAAAGACTTTACCAGATGCTGTATCATAGCTGTAGCAGGAATGCTACCACTGACCAAAGGTTTTGGGTGAAGTGCATTGCTGTAGCAGGAATGCTACCACTGACCAGGGGTTTTGGGTGAAGTGCATTGCTGTAGCAGGAATGCTACCACTGACCAGGGGTTTTGGGTGAAGTGCATTGCTGTAGCAGGAATGCTACCACTGACCAGGGGTTTTGGGTGAAGTGCATTGCTGTAGCAGGAATGCTACCACTGACCAGGGGTTTTGGGTGAAGTGCATTGCTGATGCAGGAATGCTACCACTGACCAGGGGTTTTGGGTGAAGTGCATTGCTGATGCAGGAATGCTACCACTGACCAGGGGTTTTGGGTGAAATGCATTGCTGATGCAGGAATGCTACCACTGACCAGGGGTTTTGGGTGAAGTGCATTGCTGTAGCAGGAATGCTACCACTGACCAGAGGTTTTGGGTGAAGTGCATTGCTGTAGCAGGAATGCTACCACTGACCAGGGGTTTTGGGTGAAGTGCATTGCTGTAGCAGGAATGCTACCACTGACCAGGGGTTTTGGGTGAAGTGCATTGCTGATGCAGTTTCTCCTCAGATCAATCTCCTTCCTCTTAGGCTGGATCCCGCCCACACACCGGTCACCTGGAATCTTCCGGTAGCTTTAGGATGGAGAGCAGAAGAGACAGTGAAAAATGGAAGGAGAGAGAGGCATTTTGTTGTTGTGGTGAGGTGAGTTCCTTACCCACTGGTCTGCAGCTGTTCTGTGGTGCCGTGAAGACAGAACTCCAGAACATGGCCCTTCAGGTCTGCCTGCTCCACACACTCAGAACTGTTCTCTGCACGGTGGTACCCATAGTCACTACAACAGACAGAGACAGACAGAGAGAGAGAGAAAGATACATATTGTTGTCTGTTGTTTGCTTGAACACAAGGAGAGATAGACAGAGAGGTGATGGTGAAAGATGGATAAGATGGGGAAGGGGGATACCAAGTCAGTTGCACAACTGAATTGCATTCAACCGAAATGTCTTCCAGATTTAACCCGACCCCTCTGAATGGGTGAGGGGAGGAAAGGGAGTCAAATGAACAGTAAAGAGAGAGTGAGTAGTAACATAGACGTGAAGGTTTATGAGGTGCGGACCATTGGTAGTCATCCAGTGTGCATTGGCAGGGGGTGGGCTGGGTGGTGATGACATAATCACGTCCGTTCCAGCAGACAGAATCTTTCCTCAGCCGCAGGAAACGCTCCTTATATCCCAGAATGCATCCGTCATTGGGGTTGTTGAGGTCATCAGAGTGCGCCAACCACTGAACATAGTCCCCCTCCCCACCTGCAGGGGGACATAGAGACCAGTAAGCATAGGCACATCCACACGCATGCACACACACACACAGTCCACTCACAGTCTCTGGAGAGTAGCTGTTTGAAGTCGATGGTAACAGAGACCCAGTAGTGACTGAGGGGACCCTGCAGGCCCACTCTGTACCCCCACAGGCTGAGGTTCATGGAGTGGGCTCCAGGCTCCAACGCCAGCCCTGTGAAATACAGCGGCTCACTGGTGAAGTTATACACATGCCAACACTGGCCCTCGTCTGTGGAAAACCTGCAGGGGAGATGGAGGGGGGAAAAGGCCTCTTAGCATCATTATCAAACACAACCTGAGTGCAAAGACTTGAAATGGCAGGACCGCCTCCATTTCTGTTTCTCTCTCTCTTTCACTCACTTGATCTGGTTGACGGGTGCAGATGTGTGTTCGACAGCCACCAAAAGGCCTCCAGAGTCTAGGATGGCGTAGTGGTGGGGTCCGGTTAGCGCTCTCAGCCAGGAGTAGCCTCCATCATCAGACACATACACATCAGGAGACAGCACAGACGCTGGGTCACCCACACTACCTGGAGACAGAGAGGGAGGGGAGTGAAGGAATAGGGATATGAATGTTCCATTATTCTAGTGGTCCATAGGGTGGGCCTGTGATTGTGTTATTTTTGGGCTCAGTGTATAAGATGTTCCAAGGTGGCAAAGATCTGGATGGATATTGTCCTTTATTGGTGTAGTAACAAACCTCCACCTCACAACCCATGCAACCCCAAACTGATCAGTCTGTTCACACTTCTCTTGCTGGCAGAGAGAAAATGTTGCCGTTTTAAAGCTCTTTTCCTGCAATTCTACACATTTTGCCATGTCTTGTGTGTTCATATGATACTGGAGTGACTCAACAAAATCAATGGAGGCCCCTGGGCATGTAATCTGGCTATGATAACTACAATATTTAGATAGGTAAGTTGGGCTAACCAGCTACCAAGCGCTAGTGTCAGGGGTATTCAACTCTTACCCTAGGAGGTCCAGAGCCTGCTGGTTTTCTGTTCTACCTGATAATTAATTGCACCCATCTGGTGTGCCAGGTGTAAATCAGTCCCCGATTAGAGGGGAATAATGAAGTGGAACTGTCTTTGAGGTTCAGAGTTGAGTTTGAGGGGGCTAGTTGATTAACTCAACATTTCTGACATTGAATGACATAACTGCCCATGCACTTCCACATTTCTAAATTCCACCTTGTACAATCTACTATTACAACTCTCAACAGCAGTAAAAATGAACCCCATTCTGGGTCTGGATTCTGGGTCTGAAATATTGAGTATGGCTGGTGTATACTGTGTGTGTGTTACCATGAGCCAGAATGAGGCCTATAGCGTTGAACTGTGTGAGGGGCAGTAGAGGGACGTTCATCTTCATAGAGATGCTGTATAAGGCGTGGATGTGCAGGCTGCACTGTAGACACACAGGGTGGGTAAGGGACAAGGACAAAACACTCATGAAATACAAAGCTACATACAGTATTGCTAAAGCACACATATATAATCACAGGGTTGTGAGTGTGTGTGTGTGTGTGTGTGTGTGTGTCTCACTCGGTCCGGCCGGTTGGTGGCGGTCTCAGTGTCACAGCGGCTGTTTCGAGGCCGTTGTACCGGCCGCCACTCCCCCCCCTGGTCAAACGACACCACAGTCTCCACTGAGCCGTCTACAGAGGGAGTGGAGGGGGGGGTCAGACTGTATAGAAAAACACTTCAAAACGGTGCGTCTCTGTGTCCGTGTGTGGCAGTGTAGACCCACCCTCTGTGAGTACGCTGGTCATGTAGACACCCCTGAGCGAGGTGACGTTGGTGAAATCAGTGTCGCCCCCTGTGGCCGTGTAGAGGTGGCGCTCCAGAGACTTGGAGTAGAGTGTCCCTCTGTCATCTGATATGTAGATGGTCCCTATGCCAGTGTCTGTCACAATGTGCCACTAAGTAAATAAAGCTTCCTAAACCATCTATTGTCATGTAGACGAAAGCTTCATCTGGGAGGATAGCAAGGGACAAGTGAGATCTTAACAAAGACACACATCTAAGAAAGAATCTTAATCCAGAATTGTGTGTGTGTGTTCTGACTGACCTCCAGGTTCGTCTACGTGCATGAACACCATGTCGTCGCTGGCTGCCAATATGGAGTAGAACTGCTCATGGCCAACAGTAGGGAGCTGAGCCATGTTCCACACATCACCACCATCTATCGACACATGGATCATACGCTGGGTACCCTGAGGAACACACACACACACACATTATAACACACACAGACATTACTGTAGAAACGCACATACTAACGTCACACACACACACACACACACACACACACACACACACACACACACACACACACACACACACACACACACACACACACACACACACACACACACACACACACACACACACACACACACACACACCGTGCCAGTCATGATGGAGGCGAAGACAAAGCGTCCTCCAAGTACAAAGGAGTAGATCTTGCTGGCGATGGTCTTGATGTTCTTGCCATAGTCTAGAGACCTCTTCAGCTCCAACATGCCCTTATCATCTGAAGAGGGGAGAGGGAAAGAGACGAGTCAAAACACATATGATTGTTATCAGTACAGTTTTAGATTATTTGCTCATCTATATAAACCATATGTACAAAATATGTGGACACCCCTTGAAATTAGTGGATTTGGCTATTTCAGCAACACCCGTTGCAACAGTGCACAGACATGCAATCTCCATAGACAAACATGGGCAGTAGTATAGCCTTTCTGAAGAGCTCAGTGACTTTCAACGTGGCACAGTCATAGGATGCCACCTTTCCAACAAGTCGGTTCATCAAATTTCGGCCCTGCTAGAGCTGCCCTGGTGAATAGTAGTGCTGTTACTGTGAAGTTGAAACGTCTAGGAGCAACAACGGCTCAGTCGCGAAGTGGTAGGCCACACAAACTCACAGAATGGGATCGCTGCGTGCTGAAGCGCGTAAAAATCATTTGTCATCGGTTGCAACACTCACTATCGCGAACCCAACTGCCTCTGGAAGAAACATCAGCACAATAACGGTTTGTTGGGAGCTTCATGAAATGGGTTTCCATGGCTGAGCAGCCATCTCAGGTCAGCATGCTCAATGCCAAGAGTCGGCTGGAGTGGTGTAAAACTCACCGCCATTGGACTCTGGAGCAGTGGAACCACGTTCTCTGGAGTGATGAATTACGCTTCACCATCTGGCCAGAACACTACCTGCCCCAATGCATATTGCCAACTGTAAAGTTTGGAGGAGGAATAATGGTCTGGGGCTGTTTTTCATGGTTCGGGCTAGGTCTCTTAGTTCCAGTGAAGGGAAATCTTAACGCTACAGCATTCAATGACATTCTAAACGATTCTGTGCTTCCAACTTTGTTTCAGCATGAAAATTCCCCTGTGCACAAAGCGAGTTCCATAACGAAATGGTTTGTCGAGATTGGTGTGGAAGAACTTGACTGGCCTGCACAGAGCCCTGACCTCAACTCCATTGAACACCTTTGGAATGAATTGGAACGCCAACTGTGAGCCAGGCCTAATCGCCCAACACCAGTACCCAACCTCACAAATGCTCTTGTGGCTGAATGGAAGCAAGTCCCCGTAGCAATGTTCCAACATCTAGTGGAATGCCTTCCCAGAAGAGTGAAGGCTATTATAGCAGCAGAGGGGGGACCAACTCCATATTAATGCCCGTGATTTTTGACGAGCAGGTGTCCCTATACTTTTGGTCATGTAGTGTGTCATTGTGTGCTATTGTGTATGGTGAATCGTGTGGATGTGTTACTGTTCGTGCAGTCTCTCTGGACAGATGTCTGGCTCAATGATTCTACTGTTAGTGAGTTATTTGTTGTTATTGGTGTTGTGTTGACATGAGGTTGTGTGACTGTAGTCATGGTCTACTCACTGCAGGATCCGTTAGAGTTTGTGGTGAAGTAGATGCTGTCCTCGGGACCCCTAGGATCACACAGACAGACGGACAGTGAGACAGACGGACGGACAGACAGAGATCTTTCCTATTCACTGGGGATTGAGGCCGGTACATTCCTCCTGACGCATATACATGTAGCAGGGTTATATAAAACAGATGGTGTGGAATATGGACTCATCCCACCGTGACACCCCTTTAAAGGAATGAAAACATCTGGTTCCCACCTGACTGAGGTGTCACTCGACTGCTGCTGAAGTGACAATATTCACCAACCCACAACCCACTGTACAACTGACTACCAGGAGTTGTGGAATGAATATACACTATTCTGCTGACTCCTGATTCCCTGTCCTGGGAGCCCAAACTGCTTGTGTAATGTATTCTGGTCAGAGCTCCAATTGAAGCTGTGGCCACAGAGTTCCCAGAATGCTGTGCGAGGCGATGATTGTGCAGTAACTACCACATCCTGGCTCTTTAGCCTGATCTGAACTTCTGTTGCTGCACTGAAACTGGAGTCAAATATGTGGTCACAACTGACAGGCAAGACAGCTGGAACAACAACACACACACACACACACACACACACACACACACACACACACACACACACACACACACACACACACACACACACACACACACACACACACACACACACACACACACACACACACACACACACACACACACACACACACACACACACACACACACACACACACACACACACACACACACACACACACACACACACACACACACACACACACACACACTAGCTGTTTGTTTTGCTCACACCACTGATTGGGAGAGTAAATGAGAGAAAAAGGGAGAAGGATCGGGGGGATTCAGAGGTAAAAGATATGCTGTTGGAATATGGAGCTAGAGGACATAGATGTTTGTTTGGAAGTAAACAAGATCATAAAAAACATCTATTGTTACTGATTGATTAATGAACTGGTTAAATGGAAGCTCTCACCATCTGACCAGACACACGCTGTCATGGATCTTCCTCCAGGTGGAGCCAAAGTCTTCAGACAGCCACAGGTCCAACTGGAGAAGAGGAGAGAGGGACGGAAAAAACAGACCATATTCAAAGAGGAAAGTCAGATACCTAGTCAGTCGTACAACCGAATGCATTCAACTGAAATGTGTCTTGCTCATTTAACCCAACCCCTCTGAGGCTGCCTTAACCGAGCGTTAAGGGTTAGGGGTTAGAGATCAGGGTTATGTACCATGATGCTGAGGGTAAGGGATCAGAGGTTAGAGGTTAGGGTCATGTACAATGATGCTGAGGGTCAGGGTTATGTACCGTGATGCTGAGGGTCAGTAGCACGTTACTGTCGTTGGGGTTATACAGTGTCTGAATCAGAGGAAAGAAGGGGAGGTCCGCTGGGGAAAAACTATGTCCATAATCCAGCGAGCGGAAAATCCGGGATCCCCCTCCCTCTGACACATCCCCTGTCATGATCACCTGGGGGACAGAGAGACAGTGGATCATAGGAGAACCCAGGAGATTACTAAGCGACAGAATAGATCACCTATAGAGGGAGACAGGGAACTGGCTTAGATCTGAGAAACCAGGTGCATTAACTCTCTGGGCAATCAGAGCAATTATAACTCAACGTAGTAGTACCAGAGAGAAACAAAGACTAGTTCGATTACTGGAGCTGTGCATCTGTGGATTGAATCCAGTCTATACAGACAGAATATGTCTACGTAGTCATGAAGGGAAGAAGTACTGACCCTGCCAGAGTTGTCAGGACCAATGGCGATGCCAAACTCAGTCTGAACAAAGGTGTTGTTGATCAGGTGGGTCACGTCCTGGAATGTTTTTCCATAGTCCTCGCTGGGAGAGAGAGACATGGGGGGAATGTACAGAAACCTACCTACCACTCCCAATACAAATCAGGAATCCTTATATTAAAAGTATCATAACTCCACTATTTTAAGGGTGACCCCAAAAGTTAATGTGCGATTCAATCCCTGACAAGTTGAGACAGGTAAAAATAGACCCGTATCTCCTAAATCTGGAGTTTCTGACCTGCGGTAGAGTTTAGACTGGCCAAGGCGAATCATGAAGACAGGCACCTGGAATGTGGTCAGCACCAGAAGCACCTGTGGAGATACAACACAGGTTTTACAGGTGGACACACACACACACACACACACACACACACACACACACACACACACACACACACACACACACACACACACACACACACACACACACACACACACACACACACACACACACACACACACACACACACACACACACACACACACACTTCTTACCCCTGTGCCATCTCCCACCCAGGCCAGAGACACTGAGCCACTCAGGTCATTGAAGGCATACTGCAGACAGGAGAGAAAGAGAAGGCTTATCAACATGTCTTACAAAGGAACATGAGGTACAGCACGTGTAGCGTCGTGTGGTTTACGCTAAGTGAAATCACAGGGTACAGGAAACAGTCAGATTTGACACAATGTGATGTCATACAGAACACAGAGGGACATTCACTTGTGTGATTCCCCTTTTCCTACTCTCCTTTATCCAAACCCTGCCTGTTCAACACAGGGAGAGTTGACCACACACACACATACACACCTCCCAGGCTGTTGCTGAGTGTCCCAACTGTCAAACTATGTTCTTTGTATAGAACTGTGAGTGTGACCTACATTCCTACTTGGCTGACAAGCTGAGAGGCCCGAGAACAAGAGAGTGACTTGTGTAAGCAGGACAAAAACACTCTTGCGCACACAGGCCCCTAATTCTCCTGAGGGCCCCCTAACGTTTTAGTCCAGTCTGCAGGCGATGGAGAGAGAGAGAGAGAGAGAGAGACAGTGAGAGAGAGAATGTGTGTGTGTGTGTGTGTGCCTTAGAGCTGATCGAGAGATTACCCCCCAGGAAGAGAGAGAGAGCTGATCGAGAGATTACCCCCCAGGAAGAGAGAGAGCTGATTGAGAGATTACCCCCCAGGAAGAGAGAGAGCTGATTGAGAGATTACCCCCCAGGAAGAGAGAGAGCTGATCGAGAGATTACCCCCCAGGAAGAGAGAGAGCTGATCGAGAGATTACCCCCCAGGAAGAGAGAGAGCTAAGACAAATAAGTCAGGTGGAGAGCAAAGAGTGTTTGTCTTACATTACCACTAATCCAGAGTTCACTTCTTCCATTCTACCCTGAATTACATCTAGTAGGTCTGTGGAGAGAGGAGGCTATGGTTCCCCCCACCACTAGCCTGCCTCTATGTGTTGTTTATGAGGAGAGGTAAGGCCTGGAGAGTGTCTGCTACTCTAGGAAGTCTATAAAGCCACAGGAGGCAGGCAGGCAGGCAGGCAGGCAGGCAGGCAGGCAGGCAGGCAGCTCTCTGGAAACTACTAGTAAACAGGTCCAGGGGAACACATGATCTCTGGAAACTACTAGTAAAACAGGTCCAGGGGAACACATGATCTCTGTAAACTACTAGTAAACAGGTCCAGGGGAACACATGATCTCTGGAAACTACTAGTAAACAGGTCCAGGGGAACACATGATCTCTGGAAACTACTAGTAAACAGGTCCAGGGGAACACATGATCTCTGGAAACTACTAGTAAAACAGGTCCAGGGGAACACATGATCTCTGTAAACTACTAGTAAACAGGTCCAGGGGAACACATGATCTATGGAAACTACTAGTAAAACAGGTCCAGGGGAACACATGATCTCTGGAAACTACTAGTAAAACAGGTCCAGGGGAACACATGATCTCTGTAAACTACTAGTAAACAGGTCCAGGGGAACACATGATCTCTGGAAACTACTAGTAAAACAGGTCCAGGGGAACACATGATCTCTGTAAACTACTAGTAAACAGGTCCAGGGGAACACATGATCTCTGGAAACTACTAGTAAAACAGGTCCAGGGGAACACATGATCTCTGGAAACTACTAGTAAAACAGGTCCAGGGGAACACATGATCTCTGGAAACTACTAGTAAAACAGGTCCAGGGGAACACATGATCTCTGTAAACTACTAGTAAACAGGTCCAGGGGAACACATGATCTCTGGAAACTACTAGTAAACAGGTCCAGGGGAACACATGATCTCTGGAAACTACTAGTAAAACAGGTCCAGGGGAACACATGATCTCTGGAAACTACTAGTAAAACAGGTCCAGGGGAACACATGATCTCTGTAAACTACTAGTAAAACAGGTCCAGGGGAACACATGATCTCTGGAAACTACTAGTAAAACAGGTCCAGGGGAACACATGATCTCTGGAAACTACTAGTAAAACAGGTCCAGGGGAACACATGATCTCTGGAAACTACTAGTAAAACAGGTCCAGGGGAACACATGATCTCTGGAAACTACTAGTAAAACAGGTCCAGGGGAACACATGATCTCTGGAAACTACTAGTAAAACAGGTCCAGGGGAACACATGATCTATGGAAACTACTAGTAAACAGGTCCAGGGGAACACATGATCTATGGAAACTACTAGTAAAACAGGTCCAGGGGAACACATGATCGCTCCAAGTGTGAGCACAAGTTTCCATCCTTTCTTCAAAAGCATTGGTTCCTCACACTCTCTCTCCATCCTTCCTCTTCCAAATACAGTAGATCTGTTCATACAATCCCTCAATCCTTCCTTAATCCTGCTCCAAAGGAATCATCTCACTCTTCATCCCTCTTCTGAAGTGATCTGATCTGATCATGATCTGATCATGTTATGGGGTGGAAAGGCTTCTGCTTTTCTTAGGAGTATAACAGTACAAGACCAATGCTTGTACACCTGTGTCAAATCTAACCAAGAACGTGTTTTCTTCATTTGTTCCTCTGAACCCCTGCCAGGCTGCCTGGACAACCGATACCCTGCCCTGAGTTTCAAACCCAAAACAAAGCAGCAAGGCAGTGTGGGACAGGTCAGCCTCGGTCAGCCCAGTCAGCAGCTCCAGCTGGATGACAGGGACCAGAGGAGGTTCTGTCACAGACAGATATCTTTTAACTTGGTGGGAGGGAGGAGGAGTATGAAGAGGGGGATGAAGAAGAGAGGAGACTGCCTGAGGGGATGAATTGATACCATCAACAGACAGAAGATGAGCAGGAGGGGGGGGGGGGGGGGGGGGGGGGGGTAATTTAATTATCAAATACAGCTACAAACCCTAACTGCCAGACAGGATGTGACCTCACAGACCAGACATGAGCTCACATCCTATGACGAAATATTCCAGAGCTAAAGCACACACGCCACTGGTGTACTGTAGGGCTGGGAGGTTACAGGCCAGCACAGTGAGCCCCTTATTCTGCAGGGTTCGAGGTGTTAAGAGTGCTACATCAATATTTCCAGATATAAAGGTCAAACACATGCAGGCTGTGATCTTTGAGGTGAAGCTGTGTAAATGTCATATATGGTTTGGAGGGTTGGGTATGAAGCTTAAAGGAGCAGGGAGAGAGGGACTGCAGTGTCAGGTGGCAGCTGTGTCTATACCAGAGCCATGTATTTAGAGAGTTGGGCCAACATCTAGAATTTTGAATATTGATCTAATTTTAGACATTCAGGTACATGACATTATTTAAATATTCCCCATTTAATGTAAATGGCGTGCTAACATGGCTGCTATAGAATGTTGTGGTTTCATGTAAATGCTTCATAATGCAGAATCCTCAATGGTCCAACACTCTAAATGCATGGATCTGGCTGGTACTGTGTATAGGGCTATTGCAGGTCTAGGTACAGTAGGTTTGAGGCACTGGGCTGGAGCTGAGTGAGGTGAAAGTCTGGTCCTACTTGAAGCTCAGTCAGCTATTAGCATCTGGGAGGAGACACATACACAGCCGATGACTCCACCCCTATTGAGTGAAGATGGGATAATATGGAAAAACAAAAAAACTGCCAACCATGAAACTTTCCTTCACCCTACATTTCTTCCTCCCCATCACTAATTATCTCCACCCCTCCCTCCCTCCCTCCCTCCCTGCCCCTTATTTAATCTCTTTCCTATCCATTTCTTTCTTTATATCTAGCCGTCCAACTCTCCTTCCCTCCCTTTCTCTGCCCCCTTCTCTCCGTCCCTCTCTCTATCCTCTGGACACAAACAGCACGTGGAACATCACTGTGCTGCTTTCCTTGGTTCTGTGCTGCTGGCTGCAACCCAGCTCTGAGACACACTGAGACACACACACACACACACACACACACACAGGGAACAGGACATGTTTTCTCTGTACATTCTGACCACAGACCAGGGGGAAAAAACAGCCAACCAGCCTGACCCTCATGATGTTGTTATTGCACATTTAGACACATTCAACCAAATGGCGAAGGTGAATACTACACAGAACAAAGGTAATAAGCAGCAACATATAGTCCTGGATGTGTGGAATAATTCATTGTATTTTCCTTAAATACTTCAGTTTTCAGTATGACATTATGCATTACTGACAAGTTACCCTGAATAATCATAATGTATGTTGATAACACTAATGTCTTATGTAGGTAGTGTTGTTAATGGTTATTTACTGTATAACACACTGTAGGCTTATATCCTTCTGTTCCTTGCTTAGGGGCACTTCCATGTAAAAACAAACATGAGCATGTCAAGTTCATAGGATGAAAAATGGGTCTTAGAAAACGTCAAGCAGGAAAAGTCTTTAGGTATTAGAAATACATCCAAACACAATGTTAACGTAAAGACTCCTCCCAACTATTTTGCCATACTGATAAGGTAAAAATATGTTGTTCTGCCCCATAACAAGGCAGTTAACCCACTGTTCCTAGGCTGTCATTGTAAATAACAATTTGTTCTTAACTGACTTGCCTAGTTAAATAAAATAAAAAATATTAAATTGTATACTGTGCTAATTTCCCTAATGTGGACAGTTTGTGTTACTACCTTAGACAAGCTTTCATTTTCAAGCTATACAATTTAGTGGAATTATAAATCATTTTTACCTCAGATTGGTGATGTTAGTATAAAAGTTCAGTCATCACGATGACGTAAGATTGATTGCTTAAAATGGCTCAATATCTTTGGTTTTGTACCGCTGGGATGTGCAGGACATAGAATGAGGAGTTAATGAAATGGCACAGAGCATTTGGGGGGTCTCTCTATAAAAGTCGCTGGCCACACACCAATAAATTTTTTGGACAGTCAACCGTTGTCACTGTTGATATCCTATGCCGGGTCGTGATTCATTTAAGTTAACAGAAAAAGGGTTCTATTCCCTTTGTGGTGAAATCAACAACCGACATTCCAAAATATAGATATAAGCCTTCTACAAGTTGTCATCGAACCAAGTACAGGTTATTCCAAGTTTCTCTGTGGCATTTGAATAGTTAGTTTAAACAGTGCTACATCCCCGTTATGCTGAATTTAATGTGAGATCCATGGAAGAATTAACGACTCACTTACACTGACAGCGTGATTTGCGTTTTGTTACACCAGAAGTACATTCATTTCCAATGGAACGAAGGGTTTGCCCTGCAGAGACAGCTGCAGTGCAGTGTGTGTGGTGCATACGTTGAATTTATCGAACATATGCATCCAATTGTATCCGTAGACTGCTTGACAAAAATAGTAGCAAAGGTGAATGTTGAACTTTTGTTGCACACATATCCAGATGATGCTGTGTACCATTTTGCACAGTGACGCTGTAGGTGTGATCCAGGCGGTGCAAAAAAAAGAGTTGCGTTAAAACCGCGTTGGTATTGGGTGTAGATGATGAGAAAACATCTTTTAGTCAATTTTCTAAAATGTGGAAAACATGAAGGGGGGTCTAGTTTGAAAGCACCGTATACACACTGCATCAAGAGAAGTATGTGGACACCTGCTCGTCGAACATCATTCCAAAATCATGGCCATTAATATGGAGCTGGTCCACCCTTTAGTGCTATAACAAGATGAGCACAGACTTTAGCCGACACATTGAACTGAATTAGCAGATCATGTTGAGACGGCGAGTCAGTCAGAAATCATCAACTTCAAAACTTCTCTTTGCTTACTTAGACGTCACTAAGTTACTCACTACTGTCTTTGTTTGTTGAGCTTGAATGGCAAAGACACACCCACATTAAATCACACCCCAAAGACAACTCTCATTTGGGCTTCAGTAATGACCGAACACATGCGGAATCAGTGTGTGCAGCTCACCTTTAAGATATTTTCAAATTTCTCTCCCTCCTCAGGAGGGAGGATAATCATAGTCACTGGAATTAGGGGTGCTGCAGCACCCACCTGAAAAATCAGGGAGAAAAAAACACACACACATATATATATATATATATATATATATATATATATATATATATATATATATATATATATATATATATATATATATATATAGAGAGAGAGAGAGAGAGATATATATGTGTATATACACACACACACACACACACACACACACACACACACACACACACAGGGGCAAAACAAGTATTTAGTAAGCCAACAATTGTGCAAGTTCTCCCACTTAAAAAGATGAGAGAGGCCTGTAATCATAGGTACACTTCAACTATGAGAGACAAAATGAGAAAAAAAATCCAGAAAATCACATTGTAGGATTTTTTTAATGAATTTATTTGCAAATTATGGAGGAAAATAAGTATTTGGTCACCTACAAACAAGCAAGATTTCTGGCTCTCACAGATCTGTAACTTCTTCTTTAAGAGGCTCCTCTGTCCTCCACTCGTTACCTGTATTAATGGCACCTGTTTGAACTTGTTATCAGTATAAAAGACATCTGTCCACAACCTCAAACAGTCACACTCCAAACTGCACTATGGCCAAGACCAAAGAGCTGTAAAAGGACACCAGAAACAAAATTGTAGACCTGCACCAGGCTGGGAAGACTGAATCTGCAATAGGTAAGCAGCTTGGTTTGAAGAAATCAACTGTGGGAGCAATTATTAGAAAATGGAAGACATACAAGACCACTGATAATCTCCCTCGATCTGGGGCTCCAAGCAAGATCTCACCCCGTGGGGTCAAAATTATCATAAGAACAGTGAGCAAAAATCACAGAACCACACGGGGGGACCTAGTGAATGACCTGCAGAGAGCTGGGACCAAAGTAACAAAGCCTACCATCAGTAACACACTACGCCGCCAGGGACTCAAATCCTGCAGTGCCAGACGTGTCCCCCTGCTTAAGCCAGTACATGTCCAGGCCCGTCTGAAGTTTGCTAGAGAGCATTTGGATGATCCAGAAGAAGATTGGGAGAATGTCATATGGCCAGATGAAACCAAAATAGAACTTTTTGGTAAAAACTCAAATCGTCGTGTTTGGAGGACAAAGAATGCTGAGTTGTATCCAAAGAACACTATACCTACTGTGAACCATGGGGGTGGAAACATCATGCTTTGGGGCTGTTTTTCTGCAAAGGGACCAGGACGACTGATCTGTGTAAAGGAAGGAATGAATGGGGCCATGTATCGTGAGATTTTGAGTGAAAACCTTCTTCCATCAGCAAGGGCATTGAAGATGAAACGTGGCTGGGTCTTTCAACATGACAATGATCCCAAACACACCGCCCGGGCAATGAAGGAGTGGCTTCGTAAGAAGCATTTCAAGGTCCTGGAGTGGCCTAGCCAGTCTCCAGATCTCAACCCCATAGAAAATCTTTGGAGGGAGTTGAAAGTCCATGTTGCCCAGCAACAGCCCCAAAACATCACTGCTCTAGAGGAGATCTGCATGGAGGAATGGGCCAAAATACCAGCAACAGTGTGTAAACCTTGTGAAGAATTACAGAAAACATTTGACCTCTGTCATTGCCAACAAAGGGTATATAACAAAGTATTGAGATAAACTTTTGTTATTGACCAAATACTTATTTTCCACCATAATTTGCAAAAAAATTCATTAAAAAAATCCTACAATGTGATTTTCTGGATTTTAAAAAAAAAATTGTCTGTCATAGTTGAAGTGTACCTATGATGAAAATTACAGGCCTCATCTTTTTAAGTGGGAGAACTTGCACAATTGGTGGCTGACTAAATACTTATTTGCCCCACTGTATATAGAGTTGAAATCAGAAGTTTACAAACACTTAGGTTGGAGTCATTAAAACTCCTTTTTCAACCACTCCACAAATTTCTTGTTAACAAACTATAGTTTTGGCAAGTCGTTTAGGACATCTACTTTGTGCATGACACAAGTCATTTTTCCAGCAATTGTTTACAGACAGATTATTTCATTTATAATGCAATGTATCACAATTCCAGTGGACCAGAAGTTTACATACACTAAGTTGACTGTGGGACTTTGACAAATGCAGAAAATCGGCAATTAAAATAAACGTTCTACCACAGGGACCATGTTATTTTTGGGAAGCCTATTTGATTCTGAGCTCGGTTATATAATGTTTGAAAAGAGAGAGGCTTACACTGCTGCTGCTAGCACATACACACATCAAACACACCACTGGAACGCCGATTAAGGTCTTTACATGTCCTAATAATTTGAAAGATTGCAGAGACAACTAGGTGTTTACATTTGCATATGCTTACTTCGATTATGACCTTACACCAATTAAGATAAGCAACGTACGGTGTTTACATGGCTAATGGAATACTCGGCCTACTGCCATAATCAGTTTGGTATCGAACTATTAGTGTGCGTGTACAGTAAACATACTCTATGATTGGTATAGGTCAGTGGAGGCTGGTGGGAGGAGCTACAGGACGATGAGCTCATTGGAATGGCTGGAATGTGTCATGAACCAGCTCGTAGCCCGTAACAAAGAGGGCGACAACGTGGAGATAAGGAATAACAGATATATTTATTAAACACTAATCTACAAACAATTAACAATGGTGTATGTGTGTAATCAGTAGTGTTAATGAGTGGTTGTGTGCATATATGGTGAAAATTAGAGATGTTGCGAGGTGCCAAAACAAACAAGCCACAAAACACCACAACCAAAACTAACAGTGTGTCTGCATGGAGAGAGTCTCCTCAATGAATGGGGTAAAGGTGTATTTATCCCCAGGACACACCCGAGCCCAGGTGTGTCCCATTTCGCTGACGATCCTCCCAGCTCCACCCACCAACGTTCTATTAAGGAAAACAAGAGCAAAGAGAAAGAATTCGGCAGACAGAGTGGGAGGGTTGTCAAATAGAATTAACAGAATATGGTTTCCTTATGTTTGATACCTTTACATTTATTACATTCCAGCACTTACTATGAGCCCATACTCCTATAGCTCCTCCCACCAGCATCCAGACCAACCAATGCAAAACCTTGATTCAAGCCAATCTCTAAAGTAGCTGAAATGTTCATTGCTACAACCTTGTGAAAGAGAAAAACTGACACTTTTCATCAAAACAACTTTATATCGAAGTTGTGCCTTTGATTTGATGGTCTGCACATGTGCAGTTCGGTGCGACACGACCATTAGACCTGATGACGTGTTTCTGCGCATGACATCGCCTACAAGTATGATCAGAGATTTATATTGGAAAAGCAGATTCTGCAAATCATCATATTGTACTATCTTTGGCTACACTGTGTTGGAACACACTGTCGCACACACTCTCCTCTTTAAATGAGGCATGTGCAACAAACGAACAGTTGACAATGCTATGGAAACCAGAAGAGGCAGGAAGAGAGGCATTGACAGAATCAATTATCTCTCCGGTATTTAGGTGTATAAGTCTCTCACGAATTGTAACAGACTTTTATGACTAGCAAGTGAGCCGAAGCTTGTGTTGTCTTGACACAGAAGATTCAGCCCTCGCCACAAACCTAAAAATACTGGCCCCCTGTGCCTTGTCTTGGCCAGTCAGCCTGCTCTTAGAGTAGATAGACTCACTGGAGGTCCGAGAGAAACATGTGGGGAATGTTTATGAGGGAGCACAGGCTAGTGTGGATAGGAGGTGGTGGGCGGACCATACTGCCAATAGGAGTGCTTTTTCCATGGTCAAAAGGAGCTTCAGGTGTTCCAACTCTAGCACATTCACTCACTGATCTGACAACACAAAGACCATCAAGAACTTAGTTGTGGCATTTCACAGAATTCTAGAACATTCCTCTGGCCGTATTCGTATTTGTCTACCATGAAAACACCAGGACTGTACTGAACTGGCTGTTCTGCTCCTAAAAACACTTCCTGCTTCCCTGAGGACAAAGAGAGCCGGAGAGACGGCCAAATTAAGTTACCGCTGGGTTTCAAAGCTCCTGTGAGTTGGAAGGGGCTAGATAATGTACTGTGAAGGCCATTTTAACTGGAGATGGGCTAAACTGGTTTACTGTGGGAACTTCTATGTGTCCATTTGGGAAGTCATCAAGACTCGGGCCGAGAGGATTTGAAGAACATTTGGACAGAGGTCGAGAGAGGTTTGGATGGTGTTTGTAGCATATCTCATTGGCTGGAGGGTTCAGGTAAGGTCCATGTGAGAGATCATAATTCCATAGCAAACTGGGTTAGGGTGTGGGCCTTGAGGCATATCTCAGTGCAGGGACTTTTCAGCCAGAGAAACCCTTGAGCGGCCGGCCGCCTACGAGTTTTTTTGGGGCGCCTATGTCCAAAACTGTGAAATATATACAGAATGAGTCCAAAGTTTTAACACACCTACTCATTCAAGGGTTTTTCTTTATTTTTTTCAATGTTTCGATGTCTTCAATAGTATTCTAATGTAGAAAATAGAGTAAAGACACATTCGGAAAGTATTCAGACCCCTTGACTTGTCCCACATTTTGTTACGTTACAGCCTTATTCTAAAATTTATTACATCGTTTTTTCCCCTCAATCTACACACAATACCCCTTAATGACAAAGCAAAATTGGCCTTTAGACATTTTTGCAAATGTATTAAAAATAGAAAACTGAATTATCACATTTACATACAGTTGAAGTCGGAAGTTTACATACACCTTAGCCAAATACATTTAAACTCAGTTTTTCACAATTCCTGATATTTAATCATAGTATAAAATCCCTGTTTTAGGTCAGTTAGGATCACCACTTTATTTTAAGAATGTGAAATGTCAGAATAATAGAGAGAATGATTTATTTCAGCTTTTATTTCTTTCATCACATTCCCAGTGGGTCAGAAGTTTACATACTCTAAACTGAGTCAGGTTCGTAGGCCTCTTAGCTCACGCACACTTTTTCAGTTCTGCCCACAAATTTTCTACAGGATTGAGATCAGAGCTTTGTGATGGCCACTCCAATACCTTGACTTTGTTGTCCTTAAGCCATTTTGCCACAACTTTGAAAGTATGCTTGGGGACACTGTCCATTTGGAAGACCCATTTGCGACCAAGCTTTAAACTTCCTGACTGATGTCTTGAGATGTGGATATATTGAAGCAACATAAATTCCCTTTCTCATGAAGCCATCTATTTTGTGAATTGCACCAGTTCCTCCTGCAGCAAAGCCCCCCCATAACATGATGCTGCCACCCCCGTACTTCACGGTTGGGATGGTGTTCTTCGACTTGCAAGCCTCCCTTCTTCCTCCAAACATAACAATGGTCATTATGGCCAAACAGTTCTATTTTTGTTTCATCAGACCAGAGGACATTTCTCCAAAAAGTACGATCTCTGTCTCCATGTGCAGTTGCAAACCGTAGTCTGGTTTTTTTTATGACGGTTTTGGAGCAGTGGCTTCTTCCTTGCTGAGTGGCCTTTCAGATTATGTCGATATAGGACTTGTTTTACTGTGGATATAGATACTTTTGTACCTGTTTCCTCCAGCATCTTCACAAGGTCCTTTGCTGTTGTTCTGGGGTTGACTTGCACTTTTCATACCAAATTACATTCATCTCTAGGAGACAGAATGTGTCTCCTTCCTGAGCGGTATGACGGCTGCGTGGTCCCATGTTGTTTATACTTGCATACAATTGTTTGTACAAATGAACGTGGTATCTTCAGGCATTTGGAAATGGCTCCCAAGGATGAACCAGACTTGTGGAGGTCTACATTTTATTTCAGAAGTCTTGGCTGATTTCTTTTGATTTTCCCATGATGTCAATCAAAGAGGCACTGAGTTTGAAGGTAGGCCTTGAAATATATCCACAGGTATACCTCCAATTGACTCAAATTATGTCAATTAGCCTATCAGAAGCTTCTAAAGCCATGACATAATTTTCTGGAATTTTTCAAGCTGTTTAAAGGCACAGTCAACTTAGTGTATGTAAACTTCTGACCCACTGGAAATGTGATACAGTGAATTATAAAAGTGAAATAATCTGTCTGTAAACAATTGTTGTAAAAATTACTTGTGTCGTGCACACATGCCAAACTATAGTTTGTCAACAAAACATTTGTGGAGTGGTTGAAAAACAAGTTAATGACTCCAACATAAGTGTATGTAAACTTCCGACTTCAACTGTGTGTGTGTGTGTGTGTGTGTGTGTGTGTGTGTATATATATATTTTTTTTATTTTTTTACTTTTCTCTCAGCTCCATGGCAGAGTATGTAGAATCCCTGGAAATGTGCTTTTAAATTGCAACATTTTCTCTCAGCTCCATGGCAAAATGTGTAGAATTCTTTGGAATTTACTTTAAAATTGCAAAAATGTATCTTGGCTCCAAGGAGAATTGCAGAAAATTGGCTTAAAAATTCAAGAAACTGCCACAACAACAACAAAAAAAAACATCAAATTGGGAGCCTTTAAAAGTTATCTAAAATTCAGCCACACCAACTGTGTCCATTGCCACACCCCCTGCCACACCCACCACACCCACCACCTAAGCCCCTTTTTGATCCAGAATAAAACATCAATGGCAGGAGTTAAATTTGGTTCAGTTGAAACAGCTCAACCATGGCATGAACAATACCTCTGTGCTTTATTAGGGAGCGGTCTGTGCACAGAAGGGCTCATAGACCCACAAACTATATTCATCCTGTGTAAAATAGATGTTTCACCAAAATGATATGTTACCTTGCCCATGACCTTTAGACTTGTTAGCTCCCAAAGTTAATGCCGGTTAACAGTTGAGGCTGCTGAAGGGAAAACGGCTCATAATAAGGTCTGGAACAGAGCGAATAGAATACCATCAAACACATGGAAACCATGTGTTTTTATGTATTTGATACCATTCCACTCCAGCAGTTACCACGAGCCCGTCCTCCCCAATTAAGGTGCCAGCAACCTCCTGTGCTGTATTTAAAGTTGTATTTCATTTTTACATTTAACCTTTAACTAGGCCTTTATTTAACTGTAGGAGTGGATCCCTTGACCTCTCAGCATTTAGTCACATTTGCAGGGCCCACAACCCACTCCACTAAACACACAGAGAAGCCATGTGGAGTCTGGGCTGCAAGAGTGTTCTAGTAGGCCAACAGCAGAGCCAGAGGCATCACAGCGTATGGGGCGGGTTAGCCCAGACAAACACTGCCATTTTTGCTGCTCCTCATATGGCCACATTTAGCCTGAGTTAGCGGTGGCTTACACTATAACCCCATTAGCATCTGCCTTCAACTGGCTGAACAGAATCACCTGACTCCTCAGTGACAAAGGCAGGCCAGTGTTGACTGACAGGGAAATACATGCAGAAAATATGTTACAGGGGTTTGCATTTCCTCTCCACCTCAATCATGACATGCATGCAGTGTGCTAACTTTTTGTCAGTCTCAGAACATGATACTTACATAATTTGTTTCATGTTGCAAACAGTAATGAAACACTATGTCCCTTTCCCTACTGCATCACAGTGGAGCAGAGCAGAGCAGAGCAGAGAACTGCACAGAGAGAATCCACTCAAAGGAGACCCTGCTAGTGTACAGTCATATGAACTCACAACAAAACTGCTGCTTACAGACAGCAATTTACATTCCCCAACACCTTTTTCTGCAGTACAGGCAACCACTCTGGCTGCTGTAGCCAGCTCTGTCAACAGAAAGACGTGATGCAAAGCAACATGCCCAGCAACAGTAGGTTAAAACATAAGTAATCATGATGATTTGAGCTATGTTTGGCCCATAGACATCCTAAGCCATCATTGTTCTCATTCAGTCAGTCTATACTTTACTATAAATATGCTGGCCTTCAATTATGTTCAATATCATATTTTTTAGGGTCTGGGGGTGAAAATGAAATGAGACTTTGTGTATTTAAATCACAGCATATATTACCAAACTATACAGAGACAGGCCTACCGAATGTAGGAGACTGAGGCCACAATATGATCCGTTCTCAATCAATAATGGATGCATTATGAGAAACCGGAATGCATATTCACTCCACCTGACCCTTTGCTGTAGGGTACTCCTTGGGTCAAACTCACTTTGCCTGAATCCCGAAAAGCTAGAATCCCTAGTAGAAACAATAGCAAAGCAGGTACCCTGCCCCTGTTTTGGTAAAACGCTGAGGGATGGGCCTGGAGAAATGTAACCACTCTCAAATTCATTTACAGAGCTATGGATGCAAGGACAGACCATCCATGATTTCAAATGTCCTTTTAACTATGTTTTGAGGCTATACAGCAAGGGGGATGGGGGGTACATTTACATTGTTTACAGAAATTGGAGTAAAACAAGCTTATATTTTATGTTCTATGAGGTCGGCGGTTGGAGAACACAATTTATAAATGCCTCGAGTTGGTCAAGTATCAATGGGTATATATCAATTTATAAATAAAAAATGCAGCAACCAACGATTTTAGCTTTAAGACAGACTAACTCTTGTCAGAATATGCAATAAAGTTCATCCTTCTAATCAATCAGCCAATTAGGAATGTATAGCCCACGTGGTGATGAGAACCATGAGTCAGTATCACCACAGCAGTCTGAAAGGTCACAAATGACAAATTATCACAATGGATTTGACCATTCCTCAATCAAATCCGAGAGAAATGTGATTATTTTCGCTGTGGTGGGATATATGGGTTGCAGCCAACACGAAATGGGGTGGCAGGATAGCCTAGTGGTTATAGTGTTGGACTAGTAATCGGAAGGTTGCAAATTCAAATCCCCGAGCTGACAAGTTACAAATCTGTCGTTCTGCCCCTGAACAGGCAGTTAACCCACTGTTCCTAGGCCGTCATTGAAAATAAGAATTTGTTCAGACTTGCCTAGTTAAATAAAAATGTAAATCAATGTGCAGTTTGACATTAAAAAATGTTTTTATACAAGCAGGTTGATAATATAAAGAAAAAAAACTTACGGTGTGTGTGTTATTTTTCAGCGTGGACTCGAATCCCGTTAGAGATTTGCACGTCTCTCCGTCGGGGTCAGTGCTCCGTTTAAGGTTGTGTCCAGACAACACCGGCGAATCTCTCGGTCGCGGGGTATTCACAAACGTTGTGTGTGCCCCGCCGAAGAAGTTGGCATTTTTACAAAAATCCTCGCATAGCGCATAGGTAAATAACCAGACAACAGCGATGCTATACAGCGGAGTCATATTCGCAAGTCTGAGTTGTGTTGCTGAAAATCTATTTAGTAACCCGTTTCTATTATCACCAACTGTATTTAGACCACCCCACGTAGGCGGCATACATAATGTTCATCTGGTGCAGAAGTGAACTGTGGCGTTTTAAAATGAGACGCCCACCTAGAAGTCCGATTGGTTGAGACTTAATTGAAATGCCTTTCCATTGGACTGTAGATGCGTCCATTCATTCCTTATTCTTCCCAGTAGGAGCAAATTTATTTGCAATTACGCTACCTGGCGGACAAAACCAGATGAAGGTTGTCAACCTCACCCTCCTGTATGATTTTGGTAATGAAACCGTCAGAAGTACACACACACACCATAGAGGAAATGACACAAACCACAACTTTTAGAATACAACAGTTTTATTTAGGCATTGATCCATAACAAAAAGTACCCCCCTTTTTTAAATGTCACAGCTCTAAGCACTGATCTGACCGATGCCTGTACAGAACTGTAGAAATTATTTTAGTCATGTAGCAAACGCTCAGAGCAATTTATGAGAGCAATTAGGGTTAAAGTGCCTTGCTCAAGGGCACATCAACTGATGTTTCACCTAATCTGCTCAGGGATTCGAACCAGCGACCTTCCAGTTACTGGCCCAACGTTCTTAACCACTAGGCTCCCTGCCCCCCCATTTCCAGAGCCAAAATAAGAAAAAAATATAACACATTACAATGAGTTGCCTCCCACACAAGGAACCAATGAAACTAGCGAGTGCTGATGGGAAATGTGTGGTGATCCTCAGAGCCCAGGTGGATTCCCTCTCCTCTGTGCTGACAAGGTCCACAGAGCACCACTCTGCTCTAGATGTCCTTGATAACATCCTCCAGCTCTTCTTTGGAATACATGTGGAAGGTCTTGCCTGGCTCTATTGTAGCCAGCTGAAGGGGTGAGAAGGTTAGCACACAAACAAACATGTGATGAGTGATATGTTTTGGTTGATTGCTGCCTATCACCCTAACGATATCTGGTACACCAGTAAAATTAGTCCCTCTAGGACTAAGGCTCAGCAGACCTGAATTTATGGTAAACAATACAATATGACAATAGCTCCACCCAGACGTCTGGTAGGCTTAGTGGGGCTTACACCATATTGCTTAGATACAACAACTTCCACATGTGCAATAGATGTCTCGACTAGAAGTAGGGTCAGTGGTTGAGACTGAAGGATTAGAGCTCACCTCAATGTTGGTGGCATTCAGCTTCTCCTCCATCACCTGCTTTAGGATGGTGAGGGATGACTTGATGGCCTCTTTTAACGTCATGGACTGGAGAGGCCACCCAGAGAGAAAACAGAGGTTTTGGTTAATAAATAAAATAAGGTCGTCACCCCTGTGATAGGATGGAGAATGAAACCAACTGACAATCTGGTGGAGTTGTGGTGGGTGATGGAGGAAGGAAAAGGTTGGCAGGTGATGGAGGAAGGAAAAGGTTGGGGGGTGATGGAGGAAGTAACGAAGGAGAAGGTTGGGGGGTGATGGAGGAAGTAACGAAGGAGAAGGTTGTGGGGTGATGGAGGAAGTAACGAAGGAGAAGGTTGGGGGGTGATGGAGGAAGTAACGAAGGAGAAGGTTGGGGGGTGATGAGGAAGTAACGAAGGAGAAGGTTGGCGGGTGATGAGGAAGTAACGAAGGAGACGGTTGGCAGATGATAATAATGATAGTAACAGAGGAAAGGGAGATGATGCCCGAGAGAGGGATGGTGGTACCTTGTGGTAGACCTCCTGCAGAGAGCTCTGGGCTCCCTCAGAGGCAGAGCCGATGGCCCGGGCATCACACTGGACAAAGGTGCCTGATGGGTCCATGTGGTACCTACACACACACAAAGTTGAAAAATCAGGGGTGTAGAATTTCAAGAGACATTTCACCATCTGATGAAGACTGAAGGTTTGGTTCTCTCATGAAAACTCAGCACAAGTCCTGGATTAGAAGTGAGGTATGAGAGATTTTGCCCAAACCAATTCTATCACACTAAAACAAAGTGTTAAATGTATATTGAATAAATAGATTAACGTACAGCTGGGGCCCTTTCTCATCCAGTCCACCAAAGAGAAGCGCTACACCAAAGGGCCGGCTCTGAGGAGAGAGAACCACAGGGAATGAGTACAGTGTGACGCCTCACAGCTGTGGGAGAAATAAGTGACAACTAGCTGGAAAAGTGCTTTCAACCTCTACCAGTTTCTATGAATTAATACATCACCGAATTAATGAAAAAGTGAGCAATACGCAAGTGAGTTGATCTTCGAGGTTTTGTCTCATCGTTGTGTGATCACTAACCATGGCTCCAGGGTCTGCATCCTCCTCTCCAAACTGCAGGGCCAGGTTAGACACGGCCTGGGTCACACTCTCCACTGTCATGGTCTCGTTGTAGGTGAACCAGTGGTTCTGGAAGGGGACAAACAAAGCAGGGTTAAAAAGGAAAGAAACTAAAAATCTTTACATATCAAGTAGTTGAGGATCTAAAATGCTTTACTTTATGTTGTACAAGACTGCTTTACAAGTAGTTCACAATGTAGTGTGCATCTCATAAGTGCAAACATCAGCCATGTGTTCATTTTTACCTCGATAGTATAGTAATGTTCAGTTTGAAAATGCACGTGTACTTGAATTCAGCCAACTCAACACTTACCTGTGTCTCCACTCTTGCTTTGTCAATAAGAGTCTTGGCATCAGCTATCAAGCCACTCATAGCACAACCTTTGAGGAGAAGAGACGGACGCTCAAAACACATTTTCAAACCTTGAATACTTATCTCTGAAACACGGCCTATAGAAGGCCTCTTTTACACAGTGGTGCTTATCTTAAAATCATTTCTGATACAAAAATATGTTGACCCTATAGAAATTATTTTGACTGCTTCAACCAGTTACCTTTCATTTTCCCAGAATGATAGAGAACACCTGTTTTCTCCATGTGTTACACAAACAACCTGAGCTCCGATAAGTGTTCACTTCTGTGTGTTGTTTGACAGTGTCTGCCCCTGCCTAGTCCCTTCTCTGGCTGCTTACCGATGTGGGTGTCGATCTCCACAATCTTCTCGATGCTGCTTGGCTCCATTAGAGGAGATGTTATCCTCTTCTCCACAGCCAGACACACCCCCTCAGATGTCTGGATGCCAATGGCTGTGGAGCCCAGCTGAGAGACAACAGGTGTTCAGACTCTTGTTGATAGAAACGTCATATACAAAGATGACCAGCTGTCCCCAGTCCCACCCTCTGAGCTTTATACTTCAGTGCTGTATTGTTATGTAGCCTAGACTGTTGTCTTACATTCCGTAATGTGACAGAGTTGTCAGTTTTTATATTTCTCTACTACATATTCTGTGCTAATATACCTTGACTTCCCATTCACTAGTATTTAAGATGGCTGCACTTGTTACGCACAACAGTTGTGTACTTAAGTGTGTCTACTTTATTTTACAGCACCAATTACGGCATAATTGGGGCGGCAGGTAGCCTATTGGTTAGAGCGTTGGGCCAGTAACAGAAAGGTTGCTAGATTGAATCCCTGAGCAGACACGGTAAAAATCTGTCATACTGCCCCTGAACAAGGCAGTTTAACCCACTGTTTCCCAGTAGGCCATCATTGTAAATAAGACATTTGTTCTTAACTGACTTGCTTAGTTAAATAAAGGTAAAATACATTTTTTTTAAATTGCCAAAATATGCCATTTTTTGTTTAGCACCTTGCCCTGTCACCCTTAGTATTATCTTGAGCATGAATTCAATTAAGTATATTATTTTTTTTACATCAGTCTCCTTGGGTTATTCTTTTATATGCTTTGAGTGAGAGTACATTTTGAACTCTATATATAGAGATGACACACACAAGGTTGCCTATTTTCCATGATAATGAACAATGTTTTCCCGAGGAAGCTATTATTGAAGGTGAAGTGTAATGGTGTGTTCTTGTGATAATGAATTTGATGTTTTGAAAATACCTTAATCGCCTCAATAGCATATTCCACTTGGAACAGTCGTCCCTCTGGAGAAAAGGTGTTTACTCCTCTGAAAAAAATATAGATTTAGTATTCCGTCAGTACTGTAAAGGTTAGAAGAGCTTTCTAGATGAACGGAGGTAACGTAAACTTCTTTCTCAGCACAAAATACACCAGTCTGGAACACGACCATTTTGCAATTAGCTACTGTAGCTAACTACCTTTAGCTAAGTGAAAGTGAAAGAAACTAACGTTAGCTAGCTAGCGTTATCCAGCAAACTATCACGGCAATTTCAGTGACATATTATAATATAACATTAAGGAATGATTAATACGCAGATGTTTACCAGACATAACAAGTGCACAAACCACCTAGCTAGCAGTAGCTAGCTAACTAGAGGGCGAGCTAAATAACATGGTATTGTGCTGGTACGTGTGGAAGTTAGCTACGTTAATTGTTAGCGGCTAGTTAGCCCGATGTCGTGACAATGCAGTTCCGAGTCTTAACTTACCTGTCGTACTCCGATCTCGTCAAAAACATCTTGAAGGTTTTAGATCTGTAAACAAAAACACTTTGTTGAAGAGACGCGATTGGGAACATGCAATTAAAACACGAAATGTAGCGTTAGCTCGTGTGTGGGAACCTGCAGATAGGTAGGAAATATCTGTGAAGAGCAGTAGCTACATTAACACCACCGGCATTGGTTCAGAAAGTTAGAGCTAGCAAACTACATTTATATGGTAACGTTACACTCTACGATACTTTCACACAACATTGTGTATGGATCATACAACTATAATGGAAAATAATGTTGGATTCGCAGTCAAGAAAGATAATACTATTTGCCTACCACCCGCTCTGGATCGTAGAATGAGTTCGCTTGTTTCTACAGGAAGCGTGTGCGTGCTCAAACACACGGAGAGGGAAATGCTTCCTCTTCGTCTTTGATGAGGTTTAACAGTGGTTGGCATCCAATATATTTCATTACCGCCCCCAACTGGACTATAATATAAATCCATGATACCCTGTGACACAATATGGGAAAAGGAAAAAAATAAAAACTCATACACTCATTAAAAACCCACTACCACATTCCACTACATTGACCCTATCTACTCCTGAACCAAATACTTCTCTGCAGCTATCTATTTTCTGTGATATACATTCAATTTCTGCGGTACAGTTGATAACCATTGCTATGAACGCTAAGAAGCCAACCTTACTGAAGCATACAGTATTCAGACACCTTGACTTTTTCCACATTTTGCTACATTACAGCTTTATTCTAATATTGATTAGATACATGTTTTTCCTCATCTATCTACACACAGTACCCCATAATGATGAAGCGAAAACAGATTTTTCGAATTGTTTGCAAATTTATAGAAATTTTTATTTTAAAAACGTATTTACTTAACTATTCAGACCCTTTGCTGTAAGACTCAAAATTGAGGTAATGTCAAATCAAATGTCACATGCGCAGAATACAACAGGTAGACCTTACAGTGAAATGCTTACTTACAATGCTTAACCAACAATGCAGTTTGAATAATAAAAATAAACTATGAATCAAAAAATAAAAATATAACAAATAATTAAGGAGCAACAATAACATAACAGTAGTGAGGCAATATACAGGGGGTTCCGGTACAGAGTCAATGTGCGGGAGCACCAGTTAGTCGGGGTAATTGAGGTAATATGTACATGTAGGTAGATGTAATGTGACTATGCATGGATAATAAACAGAGAGTAGCAGCACTGTAAAAAAAGGGGGGGGGTGGAGACGATGCAAATAGTCTGGGTAGCCATTTTATTAACTGTTCAAGAGTATTATGGCTTGGGGGTAGAAGCTGTTAAGAAGTCTTTTTGACCTAGACTTGGTGCTCCGGTACCGCTAGCCGTGTGGTAGCAGAGAGAACAGTCTATTACTATGGCTCCTGGAGTCCTTGGCAATTTTTTGAGCCTTCCTCTGACACCGCCTGGTATAGAGGTCCTGGATGTCAGGAAGCTTGGCCCCAATGATGTACTGGGCCGTACGCACTGCCCTCTGTAGTGCCTTGCGGTCGGAGGCCGAGCAGTTGCCATACCTGGAGGTGATGCAATCAGTCAGGATGCTCTCGATGATGCAGCTAAATAACTTTTTGAGTCTGTGAGGACCCATTCCAGATCTTTTCAGTCTCCTAGGGGGGAATAGGCACTGTTGTGCCCTCTTTACGACTGTCTTGGTGCATTTGGACCATGATAGTTTGTTGATGATGTGGACACCAAGGAACTTGATCTCTCAACTCTCAAAAAGCTCTCAAGTTTCATCCTGTTTCCATTGATCATCCTTGAGATGTTTCTACAACTTGATTGGAGTCCACCTGTTGTAAATTCAATTGATTGGACATGATTTGGAAAGGCACACACCTTTTTATATAAGGTCCCACAGTTGACAGTGAATGTCAGAGCAAAAACCAAGCCATGAGGTTGAATTAATTGACCGTAGAGCTACGAGACAGGATTGGGTTGAGGCACAGAATTGGGGAAGGGAAACAAAACATTTCAGCAGTATTGAAGGTTCCCAAGAACACAGTGGCCTCCATCATTCTTAAATGGAAGAAGTTTAGAACCACCAGTTTGTCTTTTGTGCCTTTAATTAAGAACAAGGTTGTAACTTTGTCATTGGTGAAAACACACAGAAAACAGTACAGGTGAGGAAAGTACCCCAAACACACTGGACCCTTTATTCTGCCCACTCAAAAGTACTTACAGTGTTATAGTAGGTAATGAATGCAGTTTACCCTCAGTGTCTCTACCAGTTCTAAGTGAATGTACAATTGATTGCATGATTCTCATTGCCCTATTAATCTTATTGCTGTCAAGTCTAATGCTGCTAATGCATTTCTTATGAAAGGTTTTAGGATAAAATGTTACCAAAAATATGCCCCCTTAAGAAGCTATTGATTCATGTTTAGTAATACACTCCAGCAGTAGATGTTTGTCAGTGGTAGTGATTTTTAACTAGCAATAAAATCTATTTTTGGATCTGTGTAGCAGATACAGCAATGTGCCTTCATGCCTGAAAATAACTGGTGATAACAAGCCATTGTAACTTGTGATTAATCCGAAAAGGAGTCTCACTTTAGCTTGTTGCTACTAGAGCACCCCTGTTACAGAAGGTGGAGAGATAAAAAAAAAAGATAGAGAAATAAAGAGAGGAAATAAGAATCATATGGGGCGGGGACACAAAACAAACATTTCTATCCACCGTATGGCATAATGTAAAGAATTGCAGGAAATTTGCTATAAAACAGCGCATGAAATGAGTTATTAATTTGTAAAAGGAAATTTACTCTAAAACATATTTTTTTTTGTCTCCGCTAAAATGTTTTGCTCGCTAGGTGGGGATCCCCCTCACTGACACTCTTATCCCACTCATACCCCATTTCCCCACTCACACTCTCACTCCACTCACACTATCACCCCACTCACACTCTTCCCCCACTCACACCCCCTTTTCCCACTCACACCCCCTTTCCACACCCACCCACTCACACTCTCACCCCACTCACACTCTCACCCTACTCACACTCTTACCACACTCACACTCTCACTACAATCACACTCTCAGCCCACTCACACTCGTACCCCACTCACACTTTCACTCCACTCACACTCTCACCCCACTCACACTCGTACTCCACTCACACTCGTACCACACTCACACTCGTACCCCACTCACACTTTCACCCCACTCACACTCTCACCCCACTCACACTATCACCCCACTCACACTCTTCCCCCACTCACACCCCCTTTCCCCACTCACACCCCCTTTCCACACCCACCCACTCACACTCTCACCCCACTCACACTCTCACCCTACTCACACTCTTACCACACTCACACTCTCACTACAATCACACTCTCACCCCACTCACACTCGTACCCCACTCACACTCGTACCCCACTCACACTCACACCCCACTCACACTCTTACCCCACTCACACTATTACCCCACTCACACTCGTACCCCACTCACACTCTCACTCTCACCCAACTCACACTCGTACCCCACTCACACTCGTACCCCACTCACACCGCCTTCCCCCACTCACACTCTCACTCTCACCCAACTCACACTCTCACCCAACTCACACTCGTACCCCATTCACACTCTCACTCTCACCCAACTCACACTCTCACCCAACTCACACCACCATCCCCCACTCACACTCTTACCCCAATCACACTCTCATCCCACTCACACTCTCATCCCACTCACAACGCCTTCCCCCACTCACACTCTGACCCCACTCACACTCTCACCCCACTCACACTCACACCCCACTCACACTCTCACCCCACTCACACAACTTCCCCAACTCACACTCTCACCCCACTCACACTCTCACCCCACTCACACCGCCTTCCCCCACTCACACTCTCACCCCTCTCATACTCTCACCCCACTCACACTGACTCATTACCCCCTTCTGAGCAGTTTCACACCCACTTACGCACCTTATACCCCTTATCTCACATATACCTACTCATACCCCCTTACCCCACTCATACACCTCAACCCTCACACAACCCAACCCAACCCAGCTCACCCACCCCAACCCTCACCCACCTCAACCAAGCTCACACCCCCCAACCCACACCCTAATCTCATTCCAAGACAATCCCGGCTTAATGAGCAAATAGTCTGATGGACCAACACATTAAACTTGGCCTTCGTTAGCCACTATACAAAGATCGGGAGAAACCCCAGACGCATAGGCATTCACTTAATTGGCTTAATCTACCAACCAATTATCTCCCACAACACCTTCCCCTAATCCGCCCCTGTACGTGTCTTGTGCACCTCTGTTTATAGAGCCACACCTCGCAGTTGTGTGATTCACTCAATTTAAATTATTACAAATACTTTACTCAGTTGGGTCACTCCCATAGAGTGATATGGTCACTCCCACCAAGGCCAACTTTGAGTCGATGTCTCAGGCTTATATACACTGTGCGCAATAGTCTGGGGACGAGGGTACACACCAACCCAACCCAGGTCGCACACCACAACCCTCACACACCCAATCCCAGTTCACACACCCCATCCCAGCTCACACACCCCATCCCAGCTCATACACCCATCCCAGCTCACACACCCCATCCAAACTCACACACCCCATCCAAGCTCACACACCCCAACCCAGCTCACACACCCCAAACCACCTCACACACCCCACCCTCACACACCACAACCCTTACACACCCCAATCCAGCTCACACACCCCAACCCTCACGCACCCTAACTCAGCTCACACACCCCAACCCTCACACACCCTAACTCAGCTCACACACCCCTACCCTCACACACCCAAACTCATCTCACACACCCCAATCCTCACAAACCCCAACCCAGCATATATGCCCTTACCCCAGTGATGCATCTTGGGCTCAGTGAGGGCTTCTGTGCTTCAACATACAGGATATCTTCTCTTCAGACATTGGTGTGTACTCCAGGTGGGAGTGGACCTGGTAGTACCAGTCCCCATCACCCAGCTCCTCGTGGAGGTCACATCAGATTTCACCCCCTGTCCGTCCCGCCGCCATGTCAATCTGACTGGTTTGGGGTAGAAGTCGTAGGCGCTGCACATCAGCATGGCAGGGTGTCTGCCACTGGGTGGAGTCATTGAGCTCACTCTGACATGGGGCTCAACTAAGGGAAGAAAAACAAAACTGTAATGTCGGCGTAGATCAACGAAACGTAGTTTTGATATCATTGAACCTAGACTGTGCTTTAGAAATTAGACTTTATTAGATAGATTAGCAGGAATGTATATAGATGATTAGCAGTGTACTGTCAATACATACAACTGAGTGTACAAAACATTAGGAACACCTACTCTTTCCATGACATAGGCTGACTAGGTGAATCCAGGTGAAAGCTATGGACCCTTATTGATGTCCCTTATTGATGTGTAGATGAAGGGGAGGAGACAGGTTAAAGATGAAGGGGAGGAGACAGGTCAAAGAAAGATGTTTAAACCTTGAGACAATTGAGAAATGGATTGTGTATGTGTACCATTCAGAGGGTGAATGGGCAAGACAAAAGATTTAAGTGCCTTTGAGTGGGGTATGTAGGCGCACCAAGAACTGCAATGTTGCTGAGTTTTTAACGCTCAACAGTTTCCCTTGTGTATCAAGAATTGTCCACCACCCAAAGGACATCTAGCCAACTTAACACAACTGTGGGAAGCATTGGAGTCAACAGGGGCCAGCATCCCTGTGGAACGCTTTCGACACCCTGTAAAGTCCATGCCCGGACGAATTGAGGATGTTCTGAGGGGAAAAGGGGGTGCAACTCAATATTAGGAAAGTGTTCTTAGTGTTTTGTACACTCCGTGTAGATTACTTTTAATATTATGTTTGTTTTCAGATGCATCCAAGAGGTACTAAAAGTATAATCAGTGTTTTAAATAGTTGCAGCTATAGAACTGTTAATCTTTGTTGTTGTTGATAGATACAAAATCGTTCTGGACCTTTTGCTCCCTCTCTGAATTATTGACCTCTGCCTGCCTTTGACCTGTCGTTTACCTGCCCCTGTACTAGAAATACACATTTCTTCCTTCAACACTGTCTGCATCTGGGTCCTACCTGAAACCTGATAGTTTGTATATTGATATGTTATGCAGATCACATTTACCACCACCTCTTCAATGAACATCCCATAGGCCTCTACTTTATGGACAAGGTATGTGTATGAAAACCATTATCAAAACAGTTTTGTTCAATCACATTTACCACAAAGACCAAGGTATGAATACTGACATATGCATGTTTTGTTAATTATCTGTATAAGCACTATTTTTTGTTTTCACGGACTTCACCCTCCCTACACCTCTGAAAATAACAGGAAACCTGTTCGATGACATGCTTTTCAAAGGTTCTTCAAAACTTCTTCAATTTGAAGAACTCCTAAAGAATATTCCAGGAACCTTTTCTTTTTACAGTGTAGCTGACCCACAGACAGTGCAGAACTGCACTTTACCCTATAAGCTTTGACTAAGGTGGAATATTTTTCAGATATTTTACAAGTGTTCCTTCTCGAGATAAATCACTCTCAACATTTAAATACGTTTTGTTGTCCTCATCTTTATCATTGTAATGACATGCTTGAATAATATAGGACTAGAATAAGATGCAGAGGGCTTTTAACATCTCTTCATGCATATTGAATGGTTATGGGTTTAAATACACAACTATTATAGTCTATCGCAACCGCACAGTGTTCTCTTTCCTCTTTCAAACTCACCGCAAGTTGTTTATGCTCCTGCATTTAACATTCAGCAAACAAGAGCAAGCTTGCATCCCTCTTCGAATAGTCTATTAGTATAAGAAGATGCAACAACAACAGAAATGTCCAACAAGCTATTCGAGTCTAGAATTTCCTGGGACTCCACAAGAGTTAAAACAAAGAAAATAAAAAGAGAGAGAGCACACTGTAAAAAGAAAAGGTTCCTGGAGTATCCTTTAGGGGTTCTTCAATTTGAAACTGTGGGGGAACCCCTATAAATTCTTCAAATAACTTCTTTTAATGGATCCTCGAGGAACCCTTTGAAGAACCTTTTGGGGTTCATTTATTAACTCCCCTACTATTATTATTGTTATTATTAATAATAATAATAATAATATGCATAACAACAAGAACAATAACACAATCTTTGAGTTGTCCGTGTTTATTATGATTTTAGTGGCAAAGCAGAATAAAAACATCTAAATATGAGGTAACCTCCCAGCAGAGCCCCAAGTCCAATGGATATATCCTCAGGCGTGTTGATGTTAATGTGTTGATGTTCTCCATAGCCAGAATGATTTTGCAGTGCATGGTGATCAGACAGATTTCCTGTTATATTTATCAGAGCTGTCGGGAGGGTGAAGTCTGTGAATCCAAAACAATTGTAATTATAAAAATTTAAAAAAAAACATGTACACGACAGTATTCATACATTGGTTTTTGTGGTAAATGTGAATGAAAACTGTTTTGATAATGGTTTTCCTACACATACCTTGTCCATGATGTAGAGGCCTATAAGATTTTCAATGAAGAGGCAAGGGAGGAGGATGGTACATGTGATCTGCATAACAGTCCAATACCAACTGACATACCTGTATGCCTCCTCCTCTGTATACCTACAGACACAAAACTGAGCAGTTCAGTCATCTACACCCAATACAGCTAGCCTTCAACATATTTGTATAGTATACATATTCATACATATTACCTCTTTGTTGATTGATATCCATTGAATTGTGTCCACTTTCTGTTTTAGAAAGATTTGCGCAAATATAAGAAGATAGATGGTATCATCATAAAACAATATAAATGTAAATCATACAAGGGACAAACCTTGCCTTAAATTGAGGAGATCTTTACAGTTTTTCAGTTAAGTGCCTGCACTTCCTGTACTTTCATATTCAAATCCAAATGTTTCATTTGGGAAATTAGGTTTCTGCACAAACCCCTACTAACTAAGGAGGTTTCTCGCTGAAACCCATCTCCTATGGGGTTCTTGGAATAACCTTTTAGGGGCAATTTTCAGTGCCAAGAACCCTAAGGTTCTTTGAAGAACTTTGAGGATCCTAGAAGAACCCTTGTTGAACCCCTGATTTTTAGAGTACAGGTGTGTATTGTGCAAGACAACAGTCATAATATGGATAGAAAAATCATAGCACAAGTGCATGA